>NW_026060322.1:0-18042 GCF_024139225.1 Suncus etruscus | reverse complement strand
AGTAGCTTATGACGGACCATGGTTCAATCCCCCGGCATCCCACATGGTCCCCCCAAGCCAGGCGTTATTTCTGAGCACATAGCCAGGAGTAACCCCTGAGCATCAACAGGTGTGGCCCCAGAACAAAAACAAATAGACAAACAATACAGAAATCACTCCTGGATTGGTGGACTATATGGGGTGCCAGGGGCTCAAGCCGCCATTCGTCCTAGGTTAAGCATTTGTAAGGCAAATGCCCTATTGCTTATGCCACCACTCTGGCCCCACCATATTTCATCATCTTTTTGTTGTGTTCTTGGATTCGTTTTGCTGAGATTGGACTGAAGATTTTTCTTGCTATTATCTCTGTACACTTTGGGAATGAGCGTGATACTCTTTTAGAAAGTATTTGGAGGATTTCCATCTTTTAGGATCAATGGTAATTGGTAAGTCTTCTCTGATAAAATTCATCTGTAAAGTTTTGTAATTATTGTTTTGATTTTCTTGTGATAGACCTAATTAGGCCTCTACTTCCTCATAATTCAGTATGGGAATGTGACATTTTTCTAGAAATCCGTCCATTTCCTTTTGGTTATCTAGATTAACTGAACACCATTGTTCAAAATGAGCTATCAAGTGAAGGGGTGGGATGAAAATAAGCTCTTATGATGTCTTGGATTTCTTGAGTTTCTGTAGTAATCTCTCTTTCATTTCTGATTTAATTGATTTGAGTATTTCCCCCTTTTTTCTTGTGAGACTGCCAGCAGTTTGTCTATCTATTTATTGTTTGTTAAAAACTCATCACCTGATCTCACTAATATTTCACTTTTTTGTTTCTATATTTTTGATTTCTGCTCTTTTTCTGTTTTAGGTTTTGGTTTGGTTTGTTTTTTCATCACCGTTGGTGGCGTTCAAGGGTTCCTCCCTGAATTACTCTCAGAAATTGATCCTGCAGGCTCAGGGGACCATATGGAGTGCTGGGGATTGAACAAAGTGCTTTCAGATATGTGGCATGTGAGGAAAATTTCCTAATGCTGTGCTATGGCACTGGCCCCTGCTCTGGTTTTTTTAATTGTTTTCTCAGCTCATGTTTGGTTTCTTTGCTCTTGGTCTTCAGATAACTACTTTCTCAAAAAATAAGATAGTGTATTATATTAATTTTTGCTCCCAAAGATGTGCTAGGTCTTATTTTCATCACATCTTATTTTCTTTTTTGTTTTTTGGGAGTCACACCCAGCAGCGCTCATGGGTTACTCCTGGCTCTATGCTCATAAATTGCTCCTGATGGGCTTAGGGGACTGTATGGGATGCTGGGACTCGAAACAATTTTCTTCTGCCTGAAACGCAGAAGGCTTTCCTTCATGCTATTTCTCCGGCCTCGAGATCTCTTATTTTCAATGAGAAATGTGGTATATATATATATACTGTTAAATGAAAATAAAGGAAATTTATTAACTATATATGGTACAGCACCATGACTCCATTACGTCACTGGTTGCAAGAGGCCAGTCAGGGTGGCCCTAACAACCAGTTTATGGTAAATTATCATTCCAAGACAGATAGTACCCAGAATACAAAATCCACCCACTGAGTGGGAGAAATTATTCACCTAATACCCATCAGATAAAGGACTAACACCCAAAATATACAAGGTACTTATAGAACTTTACAAGAAAAAAAATCTAACCCTATGAAAAATTGAGGAGAAGAAATGAACAGACACTTTGTAAAAGAAGAAAAGCAAATGGTCAAAAGGTACATGAAAAGATGCTCTACATCACTAATCGTTAGGAAGACGCAATTCAAAAAATTTGTGAAGTGTTCCATACAATTAAAACAAAAAGATAATTGGTTTATTTAGCACTATAATCTGAGGGGTATTTCTTGTTTGAGAATGTTTTGACCCACCCTCCCATGTAAATAATAGGTTCACATGATAGTGATCACCAGGTTGAAATTTTCTCTTATGCAGTAGAATTAATGTCATTCCTCCTTTTCTTCCCTGAATTGTTTCAAATGGGAGATCTGTTTGGATTCATATGTCCTTTCTTTGTTCTTAAGGTGCTGCTTCATTACTTTGTTACTGCATTAGAGATTTGATCTCTGTGTTTTTTGTTTGTTTGGATTAATATGTCTGTTCATGTTCTGTCAGGCAGTTTTGTTTACCTATCTTTTTGCCACTTAGATTTGTACAGTAGCCTCTTTAAAAAGAGAGTATGCAAGTTAGCTGCTATTATCTACTTATACCTAATTCTTCTCTTTTCCCATTTTCCTCTCATCTGGTATTCCTGTAAATCGGAGATTATTTCTCTTTGTTCATTAAGCACCCTACATTTCGTTCAACTGTTTTCTCTCTTCTTGGGGGGTGTTTGGGCCACACCTGGCAGCGGTCATGGGGTTACTCTTGCTCTCTGCTAAGAAATCACAGCTGGCAGCCGTGGGGCCCCATATGGGATCCCAGGATTTGAACCACCAATGGTCCTGGGTCAGCAACTTGCAAGGAAAATGTCTTACAACTATGCTATCTCTCTAGCCCTATCTTTTTTTGATTTTGGGGTCACACCTGGCAGCGTTCTGGGGTTACTCCAGGTTCTGTACTCAGAAATCCCTCCTAGTAGTCTTAGGAAACCAGATGGGTTGCTAGATATTGAGCCACAATCTCCTGAATTAGTCACCTGCTAGGTGAGTATCCTACCATTGCTCACAGTATCTCTCCTGACACTCCCTCATTTCCTCCTTCCTTTCCTTTCCTTCCTTCCTTCCTTCCTTCCTTCCTTCCTTCCTTCCTTCCTTCCTTCCTTCCTTCCTTCCTTCTTTTCCTTTCCTTTTTAAAATGGCACACCCGATGATGCTCAAAGATTACTTCAGCTTTGATTGACCACATGGCACACCTGGGATCGAACCACTTCCCTGCCTAGGTTAGGCGCTTGCCAGGAATTCGGCCTACTAATTGAGCCACCACTCCTACTCAGCTCTCCTTTCTTTTTTGACTTCCTTAATCAGCTCTGGTTTGTAATTTGTCTTCAAGATTTTCAATGCGATTTTCTACCTTGTAATTCTAGCCATGGTGGTTTGCTGACATGTTTTTCAGTCCTTCAATTTCAGTTGTATGGAGTCTCATTTTCCAAAAGAGATCTTTGGGTTGGTTGAATTGTCCAGCTTTAGATTACTTTTTTTCTTTTTTTATTCCCAGCTTTAAATTTCTTAAAGTTTGCTAGCTAGTAACCTCTTTCTTTGCTAAAACATTAAGTGTTTATTTTAGATTCTCCTCTATAAGGTTCATGCATAATGGTGGACTTGGACATTTGCCAGGATTTCTCTCTATATTCTTTTATTTTTTTTTACATTCTCCGGAAGCTTGAGTGCGTTGCAGTGTTTCTTCCTTTTTTTCCGAAACTTTATCTTTATTTAAACATCTTGTTTACATATATGATTGTGATTAGCTTTCAGTTATGTAAAGAACACCCCCTTCACAGTGCAATATCCCCAAAACCAATGTCCCCAATCTCCCTCCATCCCACCCTACCCCCACCTGTACTCCAGACAGTCATTCCAGTTCCCTCATTCATTCACATGATTATGGTAGTTCTCTGTGTAGTTATTTCTATAACCGCACTCACCACTCTTTGTGGTGAGCTTCATGGAGTGAGCTGGTGTTCCAGCCCTCCTCTCATTGTCTCAGGATGTTGAAAAATGACGTTTATCTTTCTTAAAACCCATAGATGCGTGAGACTATTCTGCATCTCTCTCTCTCTCTTACCCTCTGACTTATTTCACTCAGCATGATAGATTCCATGTACATCCATGTGTAGGAAAATTTCATGACTTCATCTCTCCTGACGGCTGCATAATATTCCATTGTGTATATGTACCACCGTTTCTTTAGCCATTCGTCTGTTGAAGGGCATCTTGGTTGTTTCCAGAGCCTGGCTATTGTGAATAGTGCTGCAATAAATATAGGTGTGAGGAAGGGGTTTTGTATTTTATTCTTGTGTTCTTAGGGTATATCCCTAGGAGTGGAATAGCTGGGTCGAATGGGAGCTCAATTTCCAGATTTTGGAGGAATCTCCATATCACTTTCCATAGAGGTTGGACTAGATGGCATTTCCATCAGCAGTGGATAAGAGTTCCTTTCTCTCCACATCCCCGCCAGCACTGATTGTTCTCATTTTTTTTGATGTGTGCCAATTTCTGTTGTGTGAGATGGTATCTCATCATTGTTTTGATTTGCATCTCCCTAATGTTTAGTGATGAGGAGCATTTTTCATGTGCCTTTTGGCCATTTGTATTTCTTTTTTATTAAAGCGTCTGTTCATTTCTTCTCCCCATTTTTTGCTGGAATTAGATGTTTTTTTCCTTGTAAAGTTCTGTCAGTGCCCTATATATTTTGGATATTAGCCCCTTATCTGATGGGTATTGGGTGAATAGTTTCTCCCACTCGGTGGGTAACTCTTGTATCCTGGGCACTATTTCTTTGTTTTTTTTTTTTATTTTTGTTATTTTTAATTATGAGAAGTTTTCCATATGTAGACTGGTCAGAAATTGCCAGTGACAAACTTAGCGCAACCCAGCAAATCTCAGCACACACCAAGTTAAGACCCACCATTGCTGGCCTCCTGGGCTGAAACCCAGAAGGCCTGGAGGCCGGGGGCAGAAGAGGGGAAGTCTGGGGGCCTATTAAGGCTCCCAGCGCACCCAAGTTAGAGAGAAGGCCTTCCACATGGGGTCTCCCCAAACCCTATGCTGCTAAAGCTAGCCTCCAGCTCAAGAGAGGATGGATAGAAAGCTGGAAGCCAGGATCTGCCCCTGAATAGTTTCTCCCACTCGGTGGGTAAATTTTGTATCCTGGGCACTATTTATTTTGAGGTGCAGAAGCTTCTAAGTTTAATGTATTCCCATCTGTTGATCTCTGCTTCCACTTGTTTGGAAAGTCCAGTTTCCTCCTTGAAGATGCCATTAGTCTCAATGTCATGGACTGTTTCACTGACGTGTTATTCTATTTGGTATCAGGTCTGATATCAAGGTCTTTAATCCATTTGAATTTTACCTACGTATATGATGTTAACGTATATGATGTATGTTCGCTTTTTTGCAAGTGGCTAACCAGTTCTGCCAGCACCACTTGTTGAAGAGGTTTTCCCTGCTCCACTTAGGATTTCTTCCTCCTTTGTCAAAAATTCGGTAATTGTATGTCTGGGGGACAATGCCTGAGAACTCAAGCCTATTCCACTGATCTGAGGGTCTGTCTTTATTTCAATACCATGCTGTTTTGATAACTATTGCTTTGTAGTACAGTTTAAATTTGGGGAAAGTAATGCCTCCCATTTTCCTTTCCCCTAGGAGTGCTTTAGCTATTCGAGGATGTTTATTGTTCCAGATGAACTTCATAAGTGTTTGATCCACTTCTTTGAAGACTGTCATGGGTATTTTTAAGGGGATCACATTAAATCGATATAATGCTTTGGTGAGTGTTGCCATTTTAATGATGTTAATCCTGCCAATCCATGAGCAGGGTATGTATTTCCATTTCCATGTGTCCTCTCTAATTTCTTGGAGCAGGGCTTACAGTTTTCTTTGTATAGGTCCTTCACGTCTTTGGTCAACTTGACTCCAAGATATTTGAGTTTGTGTGGCACTAATGTGAATCGGATTGCCTTCGTGACTTCCTTCTCTTCCCTATCATTATTGATGTATAAAAGGCCATTGATTTCTGTGTGTTTATTTTGTAGCCTGCCACCTTGCTATATGCGTCTATTGTATCTAGGAGCTTTTTGGTAGAGTCTTTAGGGTTTTCTAAGTAGAGTATCACGTCATCTGCAAACAGCGAGAGCTTGACTTCTTCCTTTTCTATCTGGATTCCCTTGATATCTTTTTCTTTCCTGATCGCTATAGCAAGAACTTACAGTACTATGTTGAAGAGGAGTGGTGAGAGTGGACAGCCTTGTCTTGTACCCGAATTTAGAGGAAAGGCTTTTTTTTTCTGCATTGAGGATAATATTTGCCATTGGCTTGTGGTAGATGGCTTCAACTAGATTGAGAAAGGTTCCTTCCATTCCCGTCTTGCTGAGAGTTTTGATCAAGAATGGGTGTTGGACCTTATCAAATGCTTTCTCTGCGTCTATTTATATGATCATGTGATTTTTATTTTTCTTGTTGTTGATGTTGTGTATGATGTTAATAGATTTATGGATGTTAAAACATCCTTGCATTCTTGGGATGAAACCTACTTGGTCGTAGTATATGATCTTCTTGATGATGCATTGGATCCTATTTGCCAGGATTTTGTTGAAGACCTTTGCATCAGCATTCATCAGGGATATTGGTCTGTAATTTTCTTTTTTGGCAGCATCTCTGTCTGGTTTTGGTATCAAGGTGATGTTTGCTTCATAAAAGCTGTTTGGGAGTGTTCCCTTTTTTTTCAGTTTCATGGAAGAGCCTGGCTAGGATTCATAGTAACTTCTATTGAGAGGTATGAAAGAATTCATTAGGAAATCCATCTGGGGCTTTTCTTTTTGGGCAGATGTTTGATTACAGTTTCAATTTCCTCAGTAGTGATGGGGGTGTTTAGATATGCTACATCCTCCTTATTTAAATGTGGAAGGTTATAAGTGTCCAAGAATTTGTCCATATCTTCTAGGTTCTCATGTTTAGTAGCATAAAGTTTCTCAAAGAAGTCTCTGATTACCCTTTGGATCCCTGCAATATCTGTCGTGATCTCCACCTTTTCATTTCTTTCTTTTTTCTTTTATTTTGGATTTTGGGCCACACCCATTGGTGCTCATGGGTTACTTCTGGCTGTCTGCTCAGAAATAGCTCCTGGCAGGTACGGGGGACCATATGGGACACCGGGATTCGAACCAACCACTTTAGGTCCTGGATCTGCTGCTTGCAAGGCAAAGACCGCTGTGCTATCTCTCCAGGCCCAACCTTTTCATTTCTAATACAGGTTATCAGGTTTCTCTCTCTCTCTCTCTTTGTGAGTTTTGCCAATGGTCTATCAATCCTGTTTATTTTTTCAATGAACCAACTTCTGCTTTCATTGATTTTTCGAATTGTTTTTTGGTTTTCCACTTCATTGATTTCTGCTTTCACCTTTGTTATTTGCTTCTGTCTCCCTAATTTTGGTTCCTTTCATTGGTCATTTTCTAATTTTATGAGCTGCGTCGTTAAGTTATTCAGGTATGCCCCTTCTTCCTTTCTGATGTGTGCTTGTAGAGCTATAAATTTTTTTCTCAGGACCGCGTTTGATGTGTCCCATAGAATCTGGCAGTTTGTGTCTTCATTATCATTTGTTTCCAGGACAGTTTTGATTTCCTTTTAGATTTCATCTCGGACCCACTGGTTGTTCAGTAGCAGGGTGTTTAATTTCCAATTGTTAAAGTTTTTCTTTTGTGTGCCTTTGTAGTTCACATCTAATTTCAGAGCCTTGTGGTTAGCAAAGGTAGCCTGCAAGATTTCTATCCTCTTTATTTTATGGAGGTATGTTTTATGTGTCAGCATGTAGTCTATCGTGGAGATTGACCCATGTACATTGGAGAAGAATGTGTACCCAGGTTTTTGGGGATGGAGTGTCTTATACATATATCTACTAGTCCTCTTTCTTCCATTACTCTTTTCAGGGCTAATATGTTTTTGTTGGGTTTCACTCTGGTTGACCTATCAAGTGTTGATAGGGCCGTGTTGAGGTCTCCCACAATTATTGTGTTGTAATTGATGTCTTCTTTCAGAGTTGTCAGTAACTGTATTATATAATTTGCTGGTCTCTCATTGGGTGCATATATGTTTAATAGTCTGATTTCTTCCTGTTGCACATATCCCTTGATTAGTTCATAGTGTCCATCTTTGTCCTTTACCACTTCTCTGAGTATAAAGTTGGTGTCATCAGATATTAATATGGCCACCCCATCTTTTTAAGTGTGTTGTTTGCTTGGATGATTTTCCTCCAGCCTTTGATTTTGAGTCTGTTTGTTCTGACTATTCAGGTGTGTTTCTTGTAGGCAGCAGAATGTTGGATTCATCTTTTTGACCCTTTTTGCCACTCTGTCTTTTATTTTTTATTTTTTAATATAATTTTTATTTTGAACATAGTGGTTTACATATTGTTGACAATAATATTTTAGGTACATGTTTACATAAAATCGAGAGATTCTCATCACCGATTTTTCCTCCCTACACCTCCGTTTTCGTCCTATCTCCCAAATCCTCCTCCCTCACCCCGGGGCTGCTAGAAAATGTGGTTCCCTCTGTACTTAGTTTACTACTTAGTAGTCTTGCACCTGTTTGGTCTTGGTGTCTCCCTTATTTCCCCCTCTAACTGGGAGGCAGGTTTAGATTGTTCAAGTTATGTGGTTTTTTTTGAAGAAGAGAAAAGTAATAAACTGAGGTAAAAGTCTAATATGCCGAAAATGGGCAGAATACTTCTAGAGGCTCTCATCATCAGTTTGAGAGACAAAGGAGAAATATAAGGTCAAACACCCCAACAGTACAAAAAGAAGTGTCAAATATCCAGTGAGCACTCCAACAATAACAACGATAAGCACCACAAAAATAGCCATGGTCTTTAGATAAAAAACATGGCAAGGCATATAAAGAAAGAAAATAAAAGAAGGAAAAAACATAAATATAAATGGGGACAACAACTTTAATAACCACACTAAAACAAGGAAATCGACAAGAAGTAGATAGGTAAATAAAAATAAAAGAATAATAAAAAATGAGTATTTAAAAAATAATATATATAAAAAAATAAAAAATGTTTTGTACTTTTTGCCCTTTTTCCCTCCTGCAATAGCATAGTAAATATTGAGGTCATTCGAAAAGGAATTCACTTGGCCTAAGAGATATGGGGTTTCTCCACCCTTGGAGTATATTGTCATGGGATTAACTATAGATTTCGTTCAGGTTCATTTACTCTCCCCGTGGTGATTTGTGCTGTATGGAAGGCTTCTGCTCCTTCCTGGGTTATAAAATCAGACCTCTGTATCTTGAGATCTCAGTATCTTCACAGGTCTAGGAGTGGGATTTTTGATGAAGTCTTTCTTTGTGGTTCTAGAAGTCGTGTTCCTCAGTGTCTTTAATTCGTCTTATGTGGTTGGTGGACTTGGTCTTTGCACTGATATTAATGGAACCTAGGATATTGTCTTTCATTGTGTTTCCAGAAACCCCATCGTTGCAATTGTCTCAGCCAGACTTTTGGAACTGGGGATCATGGTTGTTGTACAGGTGTAATTAAAACCCTAGACTGGGGTTTTTTATTGGTCCCAAGATATATACAGTCCAGTCATGGTTCTAGGAGCCAGTCATCTGTAAATCGCGATCTTGACTTTTGGACCGACCAAAGGGTGACAAGCCTTCTGATTTTGTCTTTTTTTTTTTTTTTTGATTTTTGGGCCACACCCGTTTGACGCTCAGGGGTTACTCCTGGCTATGTGCTCAGAAATCGCCCCTGGCTTGGGGGGACCATATGGGACGCCGGGGGATTGAACCGCGGTCCGTCCTACGCTAGCGCTTGCAAGGCAGACACCTTACCTCCAGCGCCACCTACCCGGCCCCCTGATTTTGTCTTATTGTTAGTTGGTGAGGTAGGATAACCTGCTCTTACATCAAGTTCTTCCAATTTTCCTCGTCAGGATATCATATTAGAGATGGCACTTGTTGGTGGCCCAGCAGTATTAAGGATGTCCCGGTTGGGATTTGTTTCCCATTGCTGTTGTGAAGAACTTTGTCGTTTCTATGTCTGGGATCCAGGGTTCAAGGCTGGACGGATAGTGTCTAATCACCTGGGGTCTAAGTTGGGTCCACATGACATATTTTCAAGGTGGGAGATATCCCTGTATTGTAAACAAGTTTGAGTTCTTATCCCTAGTAGATAAGAGCTTGTTTTAATATGTAGGATTTCCCCTTTTATTAGTTTGCCTTTGCAGGGAGAAATGGTGCTACATTATATTTTCAGTGCATTTGGGGGTGGACAGAGAAGAAAACAAAAACAGGTCACACACCCAAAAAAGATAAAAATAGGAATAAAAATATATGTGGTCACCATGTATATGTAGAACAAAAATTTAAAAAAAAATGAATTAAAGTAATTAAAGGAACAAATTGATGCAAGTTTTACTAGTGTCTAATGAAGTCTCATATCTTTGCTAGTGTTTCATGTAATGGATCTGTTTATTGGCAATAATGGCATACAGAAGTCTCCCATTATATCATGTTTCCATTCCTACGTTTCTCTAGGTTTGTGTGCAAAAAGTCTTACGTATATTGCTGGCTCTATGTTTGATGCATAAAAGTTGATCAGAGTTAGTACTTCTTGGTCTGTTGCTTCTCTGGTCACGACTTTGTCCATCTTGGTCATAAATGCTTTCTTGCGGTTGCATGCAATTAGGTCTGATAGAAATATAGCTGTCCCACCTTATGTTTGTATTTCAGTAGCTTGTATAATTTTTTCTATCCTTTTCCTTTGAGCCTGTGTCTGTCCTGAACTTTAGGCTTTTGGGTGACACCCTGTAGAGTCTGGAGGGTTACTCTTTGCTGTGCCCTTAGAAATCGCTCTTGACTCCTGTGCCTGTCTGCCTGTGTTTTTGAATCCCTGAAGCACTCCTCAGAGCCCTGGGAAGCGAACCCTCAAAAAACTGCATTCTGAAACTGCCCAGTGAGCGAGTAAGAAATGGCTGCCTGTGCAGGTTGCCAGACAGAGTGCTTATTGCTCTACCTGCGGAGACGCAGCCCTGCTGTGCTTCTTCTGAGGAAAATGAGAACCTGCAGGGAGCTCTGTCCTGTGCTTCTCTGTCTTTCCTGGATTCTTGAAGCTCTCCTCAGAGCCGTGGGAAGTGAACCTCAAAAGCTGTCATTTAGAGGCCCAGAAGAGTGCACCTTCGCGGCTGCACTCTTTCGAATCAATGAACCTCACCACAACACGCAGGAAAAACCATACTACAAGCGTGACAATGGGGAAACCACGCAGGCAAACACCATGCACAGAGAACAAAGACAATAGCTTGGATGACTAAAAAATTCAAAGCACCTGATTAACCTCTCAGATATGGAACTTAAAATAGCAATAAGGAAAATGTTTGTAGAACTCAAAGAAAGCATAGATTGATCTGAACAGAACACAAAGACAGAAATCAGAAAACATCGAACTGAAATAGCAGATTAGCTCAACAGAAAACCTCAATGAATGGCCTTGCCAGCAGGGTATCAGCAGCTGAGGAAAGAATCGGAGTACTGGACGACGTGATGCGGAAAATCTCAACACAACAGAAGAAATTGGAAAAGAACCTTAAGACAAATGAACAGGCAATGGATAAAGTACTCAAGGAGTGCAAACAGATGAAAATAGAAGACTTCGATAAACTCAACAGAAACAAAATGAGAATCATTGGAGTCCCAGAGACCCAGGTAGGAGATCTCCAGAAAGAATCAACTGTCAAAGACATCATCCAAGATACTCGTAGAGTTAAAGACTACATGCAATCAAATCCTCCATGCCCAAAGAGTACCAGCAAAAAGAGACCCAAAGAAGAACACCCCAAGACACATCCTCGTTACATTGGAAAAAACCTACAGATAGAGATAGAATACTGAAAGCAGCAAGATCAAAGACGTGAAGGACCTATACAAAGAAAACTATAAAGCCCTGCTCCAAGAAATAAGAGAGGACACACAGAAATGGAAACACATACCCTGCTCATGGATTGGCAGGATTAACATCATTAAAATGGCAATACTCCCCAAAGCATCATACAGATTTAATGTGATCCCCTTTAAAATACCCATGACAATCTTCAAAGAAGTGGATCAAACACTTATCAAGTTCATCTGGAACAATAAACACCCTCGAATAGCTAAAGCACTCCTAGGGAAAAGGATAATGGGAGGTACTACAAAGCAATAGTTATCAAAACAGAATGGTATTGGAATAAAGACAGACCCTCAGATCAGTGGAATAGGGTTGTGTTCTCAGGCATTGTCCCCCAGACATACAATTACCGAATTTTTGACAAAGGAGGAAGAAATCCTAAGTGGAGCAGGGAAAATCTCTTCAACAAGTGGTGCTGGCAGAACTGGTTAGCCACTTGCAAAAAAAGAACATACACCCCAGTTAACATCATGTACGAAGGTAAAATCCAAATGGATTAAAGACCTTGATATCAGACCAGATACCATAAGGTATACAGAACAACATGTCGGTAAAACAGTCCATGACATTGAGACTAAAGGCATCTTCAAGGAGGAAACTGCACTTTCCAAAGAAGTGGAAGCAGAGATCAACAGATGGGAATACATTAAACTGAGCAGCTTCTGCACCTCAAAAGAAATAGTGCCAAGGATACAAGAGTCACACACTGAGTGGGAGAAACTATTCACCCAACACCCATCAGATAAGGGGTGAGTGCAGCTATAGAAATAACTACACAGAGAACTGCCATAATCATGTGAATGAATGACGGAACTGGAATGACGTCTGGAGTACAGTAGGGGTGGGATGGGATGGAGGGATATTTGGGACATTGGTGGTGGGAACGTTGCACTGGTGAAGGGGGTGTTCTTTACATGACTGAAACATAATCACAATCATTTATCTAATCAAGATGTTTAAAGAAAAAAGTGGCTCCTGTCCAGAACCTATCATGGGACCAAATAAATAAAAATAAAAAAACCCTAGTCTAGGCTTTCGATATGACCTGTACATCAATCAAGGTCTCTAATTCCTAAACCTGACTGAGATCACTACAACTGATCATAACTTCTGGAGACATAATGAAAGACTCTATTCTAGGCTTTGCTTTAGGAGTGGTACAAAAACCAAGACCACCAACTACAAAAGACTGATTAAAACAACCCTGATGAAACAGAACTTCTAGAACCATAAAGGACTGCACCCTAGGCTCCATCCTATGACCTGTGCAAATAACAAAATCTCTAGTTACATAAGCCTGATTTTATATCCATATCTGAGCAGAAATTCTCAGATGTCACAAAAAACCTAGGGGAGAGAATAAGAGCATGTACCGAGCCTGTGGATATCCCTATGGCAGTATATTTCAAGGGTAGATTAACCCTGTATCTCTTAGGCCAGGGAAACTCTCTTTGCTTTCTTTTTTTAGGTCACACCCTGCAGTGTTTAGGTGTTACTCCTGACTCTAGGCAGTGCTCAGGTATTATTCCTAGCTCTAGGATCAGATATTGCCCCTGGCAGGCACAGGGGACCATATGGGATACCGGGATTTCAACTACCATCCTTGTACATGAAAGGCAAAATGCCTTAGTTCATGCTATCTCTCGGCCACGAAGGAGATCATCCCTCTCCGATCATTGTTTTTATATTTAGGTATTAAATATATCCACAGACAGTAAAAAAGGGAACTCCCTTTCTAATCTTCCCAATATTTACAAAAAAGGCAAAAATTAATTGTTTTTGTTATTTCTATTGATGGCTTTTTTTGTTGTTGTTTGTTTTGAGCTTTGTGTGGTTTTTATCTGGACCATAGTTATTGTTTGGTTATTGTCTTTATTGCTATGGTGCTTTTTAGGTTGGTTATTTGTTTGTTTTGTTTTTTTCCTATTTTGTATTCTTGTAATGTTTTTTTCCTTTTTCCCTTTTTTTCTCTTAAATTGATATTTATACCCTCTAGAAGGACTCCTCCCACTTTTTACTTGTTTGATTTTTGGCTCCCCCTTTTTTCTTCTTTTTTTCTAACGGAACCATACTTGAACCACCTTATTCTAACTCACATATTGGAGGAGAAATAATGGAGGGTACCAGGACCAAATAGTCATATGAACATCAAGTAGAAATAAAAAATGATCCTACTTAAACACCAAAGCCAATGACAGCAGAGTCGATACACAATCTACAACAAGTTAGACACAGAGGAAACCACCCAAACAAGCAGCCCCCGGGGCAAAGGAGGGGGATATGGGATGCATGCTTGGGTGGAGAGAGGACAGCATTGTTGGTGGGAATACCCTGACTCAATGAATGTCACTACCTAAAATATTACTGAGACATATTTTTAATCCACTGTGGTAAAAAATAAAAATAAATATTTCTCAGAAACCACTCCTGGCAGGCTCAGGGGACCATATGGGCTGCCAGGAATCAAACCAGCGTCTGTCCTGGTTTGGCCGTGCACAAGGCAAATGTCTACTGCTGTGTTATCTCTCTGGCTCTTCTTTTTAAAAGTTTGAATATATAAATATTATTATTTCTCAGCAATATTTCTTGAAATTCCTTTATTACTTCATTTTATGTTTAAAATTGTCACCTCTGTAGAAACATACCAATTTAGATGCTAATTTCTACCTGAAACGATTGAATGTTCAGAAACAAAGTAACAAAATGACTAATTAGCTAAAAAGAAAAAAGAAAGAAAACAAATTGCTCCTCGCTTTTGAGGATTATATGGACGCCAGGGGTCAAACCGTGGTCCGTCCTAGGTTAGTGCTTGCAAGGCACACGCCTTACCTCTAGCGCCACTGCTTCGGCCCCTGACAACTTATCTTTTTTGTTTTGTTTTGTTTTCTGGACCACACCCGTTTGACGCTCAAGGGTTACTCCTGGCTATGCACTCAGAAATCGTCCCTGGCTTGGGGGACCATATGGGACACCGGGGGATCGAACCGTCCTCTGTCCTACTCTAGCGCTTGCAAGGCAGACACCTTACCTCTAGTGCCACCTTCCCAGCCCCAAGAATGGTTAAGCATCTCTTTGTTTGTTTGTTTGTTTGTTTTTTTCGGCCTACACCTGTTTGGTGCTCAAGGATTATTCCTGGCTAAGCACTCAGAAATTGCTGCTGGCGTGGGGGGACCATATGGGGCACCGGGGTATCGAACCGTGGTCCTGATCCTTGGCTAGCGCTTGCAAGGCAGACACCTTACCTCTAGCGCCACCTCTCCGGCCCTTTTTTTTTTTTTGGGTCACACCCAGCGTTGCTCAGGGGTGACTCCTGGCTGCTCAGAAATAGCTCCTGGCAGGCACGGGGAACCATATGAGACACCGGGATTCGAACCAACCACTTTAGGTCCTGGATCGGCTGCTTGCAAGGCAAACACCACTGTGCTATCTCTCCGGCCCCTAACTTATCTTATTCAGTAGAAATTAGGTCAGTCTTCCATTTCTTGCTTGAATTATTTGAAATGGGATATGATTTGTTTTGTATGTCCTTCCTTTCTACTTAAAATGTTTCTTCTTAACTGCTTTAAAGGTTCAATCTATGTCACTGTTTATTTTTGTTGTTTAGCTCTCTTTTTCCCACTTCATTTGTATAGAAGTCTCTTTTCAGAGAGTAGGAAAGTTATCTGCTATTACTCCTTGTTCTTCTCTTTTCCCATTTTCCTCTCATCTGGTATTCCTATAAATTGGAGATTATTTCTCTTCTCTTTGTTCATTAAGTACCCTTCACTTTGTTTCACTGCTTTTTCTCTCTCTATCTGTCTCTCTCTGTGTTTGGATTTTGTACTACACCCGGCAGCCCTGAAGAGTTACTCCTGCTCTCTGCTAAGTAATCACTTCTGGTAGGTACAGGGGACCATATGGGATTTGAACCACTGTGGGTCCTGGGTCAGATACTTGTAAGGGAAATTTCTTTACCACTTTCTTACCCATTTCTCTTTGGCCCTATTTTTTTTTTTGCTTTTTTTGTCATACCCAGCATCACTCTGGAATTACTCCTGTTTCTAAACTCAGAAATCGCTCCAGCTTTGTTTGACCACATGGGACACTGGGAGATCGAACCACAGTTCCTTCTAGGATAGGCATTTGCAAGGCAAATACCCTATCGCTTGTGCCACCGCTCCTCGCCCCCCCCAGCTCTCCTTTCTTTCTTGACTTCATTAATCAGCTCTTGTTTGTAATTTGTCTTCAAGTTTGTCAGTGTGATTTTCTACCTTGTAATTCTAGCCATAGTGGTTTGCTGACATGTTTTTCAGTCCTTCAGTTTCATTTGTATGGAGTCTCATTTTCCAAAAGAGTTCTTTGTGTTGGTTGAATTGTCCA
Organism: Suncus etruscus; assembly: GCF_024139225.1. Taxonomy (NCBI): domain Eukaryota; kingdom Metazoa; phylum Chordata; class Mammalia; order Eulipotyphla; family Soricidae; genus Suncus; species Suncus etruscus. The sequence goes on along the minus strand of NW_026060322.1, from coordinate 2,063 downwards.
GCGTTATGTTATTTTAATTTTTTTCCCAGCTTTAGATTTCTTAGTTTTCTGGCTAATAACTTCTTTATTTCATTGCTAAAACATTAAGTGTTTATTTTCGATCCTCATCTGTAAGGTCCAGGCATATTGTTGGACTTGGAAATTTGCCAGGATTTCTCTCCCTATTCCTAGCTCAGGAGTCTTCCTTAGTTATCTCATTTTTCTTTTAATGGATTTGAATGCTGGAGTTTCAGGGTGTTTAAGAAATTGATCTATTGAACTGATTGTATAAAATGTGTCTAGAGGTATACCTGCTTTTTTCCCTAAACACATGAGGTTATCTGATTATGATAAATAATATTTCAAAGTAATTTCTACATTTGCTCAACCGGGTTTTAAGCTATTACATATTTCAGGAGAAAGAAATAGTAGGTCCAATATGCCTGGCAATACATGATCTAAATTGAATTATCCACACACAAAAGCACCGACATCCGAATGTTTTCGGAATGAAGAATTTGTGGGAGGGATCGAAGGGTTCCTCTCTCTACTCAGACAGGGACCTGATGAAATTGGTTGCAGGACAGTTGGTGCTCAGTACCAGAAACCTCCAGCTTCTTCTGTTTAAGAAACATGGATTTTGGCAGCATTTGCTTTGACTCCTGGGTTTTCATTCACTGCTCACTACCTGAGGGACACAGGTAAAATGCATTTGAGCCAACTGCTCACTCATCCTCCTGTGGTATAATACAGCCCCCTCAATTAAACTTCTTTTTTGTTTTGTTTTTGGGTCACACCCAGCAGCATTCAGGGATTACTCCTGGCTCTATACTCAGAAATCGCTCCTGAGAAGCTCAGGGGACCCTATGGGATGCCAGCATTTGAATCACCGACCTTCTGTATGAAAGGCAAACGCCTTACCTCCATGCTACCTATCCGGCCCCCTCCATTACACTCTTGATTTCATTTTCATTTTATCCTGATCTCATCTGTGCAATATCAAAATGCATACTGAGAGCACAGATTCTTCCTCTGTTCCTTGGTTTGTCAGCTTTCAATAGAATCTCGGACTCATGCACAGGCTTCAGTATGTTTCCCATTATCTAACCCCAGAAAATACTTTTCTTGGCAGGGCATTGCAAGGTGAAACCTTTGCTGATCTCCTGGCTAGAGGATGGAATCCTGGAGAGGCTGCCAAGAGGCATGTTTGCAGGTGAGTGTGGGATGATGTTCTTGGGAGCAAGTCATGAATTGGGAGTGGAACATTGTGGGCCTGTGTGAAATGGGGGCCCTGGACTGGGGCGACGTGCTCCCGGATCATTGTTGCAGGATCTGTCTTGCTCCCATTCACTGCCCTTAATGCTGAGCCCAAAAACTAATAAAAGATTTTGAATATGGAGTTTGTTAACTTTACAAGTTAGAATAAATATAAATGGTAAGATAAAACATACTGTTAGGGAAGATGGCGGTGGGGATGCAAAAAAAAATACTGTTAGGTACCAGCATACAGGGAGTGATCCCATATCCCAGAGCAAGGAATAAGTTGTGGGCAACTCTGCGTATACCTTCTAATTCCAAAAAAAGAAATTGAAATATTTAAGAATATAAAGTCTTATCTTGCTTTATCCATAAAATAAGGAAAGCCATGAGAACAGAATTTAGCAGGAGATAGAGCTATGGTCCAGAAAGCCTTGTCAATTCTACTCTGACCAAATTCTTCTTTCAGCAGAACCAAAGCCAGAAATCTACCCATGTCCCTTCTGCTCACGGACTTTCTCCGATCAGAACTTCCTTAATCATCACATGAACCCAATTCATCCCTCTTGGATAGTCCCAGGAGCATTGCCAAGAGAGCAAGCTTCATCAGAGAACTCCTATCCTCGTAATCAGAACCAATGGCAAAAACATTCTAATACTTACAATGACAAAACTAGAAATGACATACTTGAAAGTCAAAAGCAAGAAGAATGCTCCATACCTTTAGATAAAAAAATTTCAACAGCGTTATCTAGATTATGCGACAGTCAAATAGGGAGCTCTAATAAACATGAGATTTCAAATGCGGAAAAAACTAACACCTGGCA
>NW_026060321.1:0-25819 GCF_024139225.1 Suncus etruscus | reverse complement strand
TTGCTGACATTTTATATGTCATTTATATTAGTCATATTTTTATGTAAGATCTTTAGTTACTGTTATGTTCTTGGTGTCTTTGTTATGAATTAATATTATAAATGGTATTATTTTTGGGTACTCAGGTTTTATTGATCTGTGTGTCTGTTTTCATTCCATATATGTTGCTTTCACTGCCATTATTCATTATATAATTTAGAAAGGAGAAACATGATATATCTTTTTCTCTTGCATATTGTGTTTGGTTTTCTAAATAAGTTTTTTTATAATTTTTATTTTGACCGTATTTGCTTACATATCTTTCACAGTAGTATTTTAGGTACATATTAATATTGAATTAGGGGAATTCCCATCACCAAATTTACCCTCCTTCCACCCCTGTTCCCATTTTGCATCCCATATCCCATGCCCTCACTCCCTGGACTGCTAGAATAAGTGGTTCCCTCTGTGTCTAGCTTACTACTTAGGGATCATATATCTTTTTGGTCTTGGTACCCTCACTTATTTTCCCCTCTATTTGAGAGGTGGAACTAGATAGTTCAAGTTATGTGGTTTTGTTTGAAGAAAACAGCAATAGTGGGGTAAAAATCAAATAAGCAAAAAATTGGTGTAGTCTTTCTAGAGGCTCTCAACCTCAGTTTGAGAGAGGACAGGAAAAAAGGAATTGAAATACCACAACAATACAAAAAGAAACATCAAATAAAAGATCCCGTGAGCACTACAGCATTAAAGGCAAGTACCACATAATAGTCTCGGTCCTAAAATAAAACCATGCCAGAGATCAAAAAGAAAGAGAAAGATAAAATAACATAAAATAAGATTGGAGACATCAACTTCAATATCTACACCAAAACAAAGAAGTCAAAAATGATAAAAATAAAAAGATAAATAAATAAAAAGATTATTTTGTGCCTCCCCTTCTTTTTTTTCCTGCATAGGCATGGTAAATATTGGGGGCATTAGAGAAGGAATTCCCTTGGCCTAGCACAGTGGTCGGCAACCTGCAGCTCACTAGCCACACTTTTAATTTGGCTCTTCTATGTGCGGGGCAGCCGCTCCAGGAGTCAGGACTCTGCTCCTAGCCTCTGTCAGTTCACGCTCTGTGTGCAGCCCCTGCAGCCTGCTTCAAAAGTGTAAGATGGAGCCAGAGACAAAGCACAGCGATGTTTGCCTTGCAATCAGTAGATCCAGGACCTAAGGTGGTTGGTTCGAATCCTGACATCCCATATGGTCCCCCGTGCCTGCCAGGAGTTACTCCTGAGAAGATAGCCAGGAATGACCCCTGAGCACTGCCAGGTGTGGCCCCAAAACAAAAAAAAAAAACACAACAAAACAAAACAAAAGAGTGTAAGATGATACCCGGTATCAACCCTAAACAAAGGTGTTCCCCCAATGCCATCCTTTCTTAAACCTCTTCCTTTGATACGTAAAAGTCCACTGAATGTGTACTTTTGTCTCTCTCTCTTGACCTGAAGCCTCCTGGTATTGGGAATTGGTTTTAATAAAGAAAGAGGTGTTCTAGCTTTTTTGGCTCAAGGCAGAGAGTACAAGGTAAAAGGCCATGGACTCCATGATCATCCTTTCCTGGCTAGCTGGTTTATTATTTCTTTCCTGCTACCCTGCTTCTTCAGACCAGGTTGGGTGGGGTTTAAAAATAAAGTGTCTGGAGTGATCTTAAAACACATATTTTATTTTGCACAACAGTGGGCATCTTCCATGAAGGGATTCTCAACCCAGAGTTTTCTTTTTCGTGGATTCTCATGTTCAGAGTACTCATGATTAAAGTTGTGAGTTAATGCCCTTAAATGCTGATTTCATATTGATTATGACTTTCTGCATAATATGAGTGCCAATCAGACATTTTTTGCAAGAGTGGAAACATTTCAATATCTCCTTCTCAGACACAGCTATCCCAGAGTCAGATTCTTTTTTGAACACATCCATCTTATGTCTCACTATAAAAACTACTTTTGAAACTCCCCTGCAGAGAAATATTAAATTCTTAGAGAAAATGAACAATTTCTGCCAAATAGAGAAACTTAGCTACCCACTCCTTGTCCAACTGGGGCTATACAAAGTCAGAGTTCTGCTCTCACAGGAACTGAACTACTTCTTTCCTCTTGCCAACAAGGTGAGAGAGCACCCTTCTGAATAGCTACTTCACTTCTTCATGGAGAAGATGCTAGTAGTGGGCATCCCTACTCTCACCCAGGGTGGTGAATAGCCTGGATTTGATCACAATTGTGAATTTCACAAATTATCTTTACTGTGTCATCTGCCACAGAGTTTAGTTCACCAGGGAGTTTTTTTTGAATCTAGTCTATCATATAATGATACAATGTATGGATAAAATGTACGGGTGTGCAACTTCTGTTTTTTTGTGACTACATAAAAACACTGAGCCATGCACAGTGCATCATCCGTACATACATCAACACATCATATTATTATTCTCATTGAAATGAGTCAGAAGGAGAGATGTAGACACAGAATAATCATTTGTGGCATATAAGAATAATAAATGGCAATATGGTAATAATATCTAGAGAAAATAGGGATGTGGGACAGGAGGACTAGTCCTCGATAGGAAGCTTGCCATAAAAAGTGGTGAGTTCAGTTAGAATAGGGAAAGGTACATTATGACATTGATAGTTGGAACATATCACTCTGGACGAACTGGATGCTGAAAATGGATAAGTGACATGCATGGTACCCTTTAATTAACAATATTGCAAACCAAGTTGTCATAAAGAAAATTTTGCAAACCTCAGTGTCATAAAGGAAAGAGAGATAGGAAGAAAAAAGCAAAATGCCTGCCCCTGACATAGGCAGAGGAGGGTGAAGGGGAAGGAAACAAGGGACATTGGTGGTGGGGAAAGTGCACTGGCAAAGGGTGGTGTACATTCTATGATTGAAACTCAAGTATGAATAATTTTGTAACAAATATGCTTAAATAAAAATATTTTAAAAATGTTTCAGGCACTCTATCATAATTCCTTTATGATATATTATATGCCTTTATCAAAGTGCTGTTTTTGTTTTTGTGTGTATTTTAGTTTGGTTTCTTACAGCACACACTAAAGTGTCAATAGATTTTTTTTCCTTTCAGTGAAATCACTACTTTTCTCTGGATCACTGTCCTTTCTTTTAAAGATTGTTAAAAAGTTTTTCTCTTTTACTTGTTTCATCTCCATATTGTATGGTTTCAATTTTTCAGCACATTTTGGTTATCAAGAGGAAACGTTTTGAAATGTTTTGCTTACTTATTATCAGAAATAAAAGCATTTTTCCTCGAGAAGTGTGTTCACTATCCAGAATTAACAAACAATCAGTGGATTCAAAAACTGTATTTCATGGTGGATGTTACTTCACATCTAAATCAGCTTAATAATAAACTACAGGGGAAAGGAAATGCAAGTGTTTTGATGCCAGAAGAAGTTCTTTTGTTTGAAAACAAATTATCTGTTTTTGCTCAAGATTTTGACAGAGAAACTTTGATTCATCTTCCAAGCCTGTTGAAACATTGCCATGAAAATAATTCTGAAATTGACATTACCTATTTTAAAACAGCACTTTTAAATATGAGGGAAGCTTTTCTCAAGAGGTCTTAGGATTTCAGAAACAGCAAAACGATGTTGGCCTTTGTTAAAAAGCCTCTGGATGTCATTGTAAAGGAATTACATTTTTTCTCCCTTTAAAATAGACTTTGGCAATTTGAAATGCAATTGCTGGATTTAAAAAACAAAGAACTGTGGAGCTTGAAATTTGAACGTCTTTCTGCTAATTTAGAAAGAGTGGAGAAACGCAAATGTGAACTTAGTTCACAGCACAAGTGTTCTGCTTTGAAAGACTTGGAGAAGGAAGTTATATTGATTTTTAACACCTGGAATAGTATTCCTGACTCATATAATCAACCAAGAAAGCTAGCGTTTGCTGTTCTTTTCTTGTTCAAGTCTACATATTATGCAAACAATCATTTTCAAGCATGAATCTTATCAAGAGTAAATTGAGAAATCGTCTCATCGATGAGAACCTGGAATCATGCCTAAAATTAAAAACAACAACATACAAACCTGACTTACTCAAACTATCCAAGGAAATGCAAGGCCAATGTTCACATTAGTGTTTGTGACTTTGTCAGTCATTATCAGGATGTACTTTTCTCTACATTGTAAGACAAATTTTATGGAATTTAATGTTATCAATAAATAATATTTTCTAAAGTTTTTGTTTTATTAGTTGTGCTATTTGTATCCTCCCAACCTATGTGGATACTTGAATGCAGAATATTCTCAAAAAATACTTATTGAAACTAAAAACAGTACCATCCTATGTATTTTTGGTTTTAAAAATGTGGCTCTTGAGGCCGGAGAGATAGCATGGAGGTAAGGCATTTTCCTCTCATGCAGAAGGTCGGTGGTTCGAATCCCAGCATCCCATGTGGTCCCCTGAGCGTGCCAGGAGAGATTTCTGAGCATAGAGTCAGGAGTAACCCCTGAGTGCTGCCAAAAACAAACAAACAAACAACAAAAAAATGTGGCTCTCAAAATAAATTTTAATCATGGTTTTGGCGAGATTTGGCTCAGTTGAGAAAAAGGTTGCCGACCACTGGACTACAACTTCAAGGGCGGAGAAACCCTGTACAGCCCTTGAAGTATAGTGTCCTGGGATTGACTGTAGATTCCTTTTCTGTTCATTTACTCTCCCCTCGGTGCTTTTGTGGTGTATTGAAGACTTCTACTTTGTTATGGGTGATAAATTAGACCTTTGTATCTAGAGATCTTGGTAGCTGAACAGGTCAAGGAGTGGAGCTTATGATGAAGCAGGATTAGGGGACGAGGGAAGCATTGGTGAAGGGGGCGGTATTCTGTTTATGACTGAAACCCAAGTACAAACATGCTTTAATCATGGTTTGTAAATATATATAATGAAAAAATAAAGCTTAAAATAACAGAAAATAAAGACATTTAGGGTGTATTAATTTAAAATAGCAAAATTATTTTAGAATTACATTTTACTAAACATTTTCTTTTTTGTTTGTTTGTTTTTGTTATTTTGACCACACCTGACCATACTCAGGGTTACTTCTGGTTCTGCTCTCAGAGGTTGCTCCTGGCAGACTCCAGGACCATATGGGATGCTGGGGATCAAATCGGGGTCCATCCCAAATTCGTTGAGTAGAGGCAAATGTCCTACCATTGTACTAACACTTTGGACCCCATTTTTTTCATTAAACATTTTCTTGTGATGACCACATAATTATATAAGCTTGATAAATTATATTTTAAGATTGAGTGATTTAAATTTAATGTTTGATGATTTGAAAGAAACATGGCTTATTTTATAAACAAAACAGATAAAGAACTTACTACTACTCCTTGATATCTACCAGATAAGGCTATATAAAATATAAAGTCAAGGAGTATTATAAATATTTTAGAATTTATTTTTGTATTACTTACAAGAAATATACATTTAGTACCAACTATATTAGAATAAATTGGAACTCACGTAATTTAATGCCTTCACAAATTACTCTGACATAATATTGCAAATATTAGATAACTCTGATAATTCTTTCTTCTTGAAATTTTGGATATTTAGTTTGCTGAGTAGAAGCATAACCTAAAAAAATCTTGTAGAGTGATTTCCTGAGAATAAAATTGAGCATATATCTCAATTGTAATAAATTTTGACAAAGATATGGAATCAAATAGGAGCTTATTTTTTAAAATATCTTCATTCATTTCCACAGAAGAAGCAATTTAAAGGGGTCATTAGTATCTAATAAAAATGATATATTTATCTTAAAGGAAAGGAAGATTGCTACTCTTAGGCAAAATCCTTATTGATTCTAGAATATCAAATAGAGAAGAATTCTTAATGGCTTTTTGTTTTATATTTTATCTTTCATATATTCTATGCAAAGCTGTCATATGAAATTGGGGAGCCGAAGGTGAATCTTATTTTGTGAATATAGATGCTTCTTTTGGTTAAAAGAACAAGAGAGTATAAGATGTAAGTTTACTCTGTGATAAGAAAGAATGCCAGCTGAATAATATCATGGCCTCCTTTTGTGTCCAAAATGTCTCATATCCTTCACTTCTGTGTCACCGAGGGAACTAAGACACAGAGTGAACTATGTTAAATTCTACTTTCAAATAGCTGTGTTAACCATGCATTTGCAGCTCCACATTGGATGTAGATCTACACATATAACTCTAGAATTTTTAAGCAAGAAAAATTCCTTCACTTATTTCAAAAGATCCCATTATAACCTCTATAAAAACAGTTCAAGCCCTGAAGCATGAAATTTGATTGCCAACTCATCTACTTTCATTGCTCCCTACACAGTTTCATGATAATGCATCCTCAAATTTTAGTGAGAGATTTATTTCTAGTACAGATTAAAAACCAGCCTTTCCCTTCAGAAACACATTTGCCACACTCCTTTTAGATTAGAGAGAACTTTGTTAATAGCATTTAATGTTGCTGCATCTGGGTACAAGTTTGTTTATGCATTTGGAAACCAGGAATATCACCATGCTACTATCAGTCATTTATAAAACTCCACAGAGCACAGAGTAATTTTTACTGCTTTGCATCATCCAAAGGATACATATGAATATCATATTTGTACAACAAAAATTAAATTTTGTGTTATGCCTAATCAATAAGTTTACTTTTACTCTAGCAAGGTAAATGCTAGCTTAAACATAGAAATTCACTATATATGGTAAGAATGGACTGACTTAGTCTTCTTCATTATCAGAAAGATAATTCCATACAACTTATATAAAATATAGTAGAGAAGCCATTGCTAGTCACATTCAAGTTCAAAATACTCATCATCTTATGTTTGCAGCAAATAATAAGAGTTATCCACAGAGATGGGGAGATCTGAAGGCTGCATATTCTGCCCTAATAATTAGTGAAAAACTGACAGAAAATTAAGAGAAACATATAATAAAAATGATAATTTTAAATTAAGAGAATAGTTTTGTAGTGGTTCTATGACATAATAAAATATTTGAAAAAGATAATTGTTATACTAAATTAATGACATGAAATATTAACCTATTTGAAGAGATGAAAGAATTAAACAATGATTTTTTAATTATTGCTTTTTCTTCAATAAACATAGAAAAGCAAAGAAAATTTGACCTTTGTTTAACAAGTTTGCTATTATATTCTATTGCATGTGCAATAATTTCAAAATGTTTAAAATTTATTTTAAGACTAAACCAAAATATATTAATATAAGACTACTTTTACTATTGGAAGAAGAAAATGCAAATTTTATTGGAGAATAAGAACAGAATACTGCTTTAAATTTAGAATAGAAACTTCCCATTCAAATTTACGCATATAAATTTCAAAACATCTTCAAGTCAAGAAAGTTTTAATGTACCCAGAAAACAGAACATATAGGATAAATTTATTTTTAACAATAGCATCTGTAAAATAAAGTACTTTGCACATAAATAATCTAAGAAAGAAAAAAGTTTCCTGAAAATATCAGAGGCATAGTTTATTATTTTTTTTACTACAGTCACTAGGAATGATGATGAAACAAACAATAAGGTAAAATAAAAAACCTTTTAAAGAGGAAAATTTGGGGCCTGAATGGTAGCACAGTGGTAGGGCATTTTCCTTGAATGCGGCTAACCCAGGAGAGGTTCAGGTTTGATCCCTAGCATCCCAGGAGTGCTTTCTTAGAGAAGAGCCAGAAGTTACCCCTGAGTGTCACTAGGTGTGGCCCAAAAACAAAAAACAAAACCAAAATAAATAAATAAAATAAAAAGGAAAATTTACAATGTGGTGTATAGGAGAAAATTTAAATTTATGATAATGTATCATATCAAAATATAGTAGAAAATTAGCAAGATGCAAAGTTGCAATGTAGAAATCTATAATTTCTCTAAATGTTTGGCATAACTTACAAGGTAAAATCACTTTTTTACAAAATAAAAACACATTCTTACACAATAGCAAAATAATCATGAAATGTTAGAGAAATTATTTTCAAATGATCTGCATGATTAACTACTTAAAACTTTGCCAAGTAAATTGAAAAGTAAGTAAAGGGCTGGGAGCTGGAGTGAGGGACACTTGCCTTGACCTGTGTTCAGTTTTTGGCATCCCATATGTTCCCCTAAGCTCACCAGGAGTTATTCCTATGAGTGTTTGCCATCAAAATACAATAACAAAAAATAAGTAAAGGGAGAATTGTACAATATGCATTTATCAGGATGCTCGCTATTATTAAGGTGTAAGTTTTTTTCTTCTCACACTTAGCTTTAGCCAGTCTGACAAGGTGCAAAGACCTGAAGTTTGTTTCCCACTTTTAAACCCATGAAAAGATATTTGGAAATGCAAATGACCTACAAATCAAAGTATATATTTGAAATAATGCATTTTATAATTTTATTGTACTCAGGTTATTTTTTGAGGCAGTTCTAATGAAAAACAGAAGACCTATGCCTAGATGACTAAATGTAATAGAAACTATATTTGTAAGCAAAGGAAGAGAAGGAGAATGCAGGGAAGGGCAGGTAACTGTGGCATGATATACCCTTAAAAGGACCACCAACTACAGAAGACTGATTAAAACAACAGTGATGGAATAGAACTTATGGAAGTGTAAAGAAAGACTCCTTCCTATTATATGTGCAAAGACTAAGATCACTAGCTTCAGAGATCTGATTTTATCATCCACGATGGAGCAGAAAAACTTCCAGGCATCACAAAGGGACCTAGGGCAGAGTAGAAGAGCATGTATGGAACCTATAGTTACACCCCTGACAGTACATACTTCAAGGGCAGAGAAACCCTGTATCTTTTAGGCCAGGGAAATTCCCTTTCTAATCTCCCCAATTTTTACTGTGCTTATGCAAAAAACAAATAGAATAGCACAAATTAATTTTTTAGTTATTTTTTTGTGATTGTTGTTGCTTATTTTTTTCTTTTCTTTCTATTTTTTTGCCGTTTTTTCCCCTGTGCTTTGATTCCTCTTTATTTCAGGACTGTGGTTAGTGTAGTTAGTGTGGTTAGTGTTTTTTGTTGTCTTTATAGCTGTGGTGCTTTTCAGGTTTTTTCTTTGTTGTTTTTTTTTTGGGGGGGGTTAGATTTTTCTTGTATTATTTTTAGGTTTTCCTTCCTTTTTCCCATTCTTTTCTTAAACTAATATTTACAGTCTCTAGAAGGACTTCTCCAGTTTTCTGCTTGTTTGAATTTTTACCCCCCCCCTTTTTTTCCCTTTTTTCTTATCTTCAAATAGAACCACATAACTTGAACCATCTTGTTCTGCCCCACAAATTGAGGGGGAAAAATGGCGGGCACCAAGACCAAACAGTCATATGATCACGGAGTAGAAATAAAAAATGATTAGACTTGAACACCAAATCCAAAGTCAACTACAACAGAATCAATACCCAATCTGCAACAGAAGAGTCCACTTACACTAGCAATCTGGGAGGCAAAGAAGGGTGATATAGGATGCATGCAGGGAACAGGGGTGGAGAGAGGACAACATTGGTGGTGGGAATGGCCCTCATTCAATGTCACTATGTACCTGAAATACTACTGTATTTAATGTATTGTATTTAATGTATTGTAATCCACTTTTGGTCAAAATAAAAATTATTAATTAAAAAATAAAAGAAAGCCTGGGAAAGGAAGGGTAGTACCCTATTTGATATTTGTTTTATTAGGAAGATGTGTGAGTACTTTCTACTGAAATTAAACCATTCAAAATGGGAAGATAAAAGAGTGGTATACATGAAAGGATTAACTCCTATATATCCATGATCCATATCCTGGAACATTCTTGGGAATTTTTTCTCTGGCTATTTTCTTCCCTCTAATCTCACACTGCTTAAATTTCCCTCTTGTTCCTGTGTTGCAGCATCACTGCCCTCACCAAGAAAGCTCTGAAAACACTTACATTCATTTTGACTGGTACTTGGTTCTTTTACCAGGCTGGTCAGTGAAAGATGAGTGGAAATCAAGAATAATCATTAACTGGGAGTGGAAAAATAGACTCCACTTACAGTGTAAGCAGATATTATAGGGGAGACTGGACTCAATATTATGTGAGATGAAATAGAGTTGAGAGTCAGGATTTCTTTCATCAGTCACCACCCTTCACTTCTATGCTGTCACTGCAGGTCACAATGGGTGTTGTAGGAAGCTACCCTTTCTTCAAATAACCAACGTTTGCTTAAGTGAAGGGCTGGTGAAAGCTTGATGCCTGACCCAAAGTACAGCTGTGACATAAATCTCCTTCTCAGAGGCTACTACCCTCAGAGTTAAGTGGAAAACCTGGACCAACTTTTCTATTTGTTAATAACAGTGTTGTAGCATCAGAAAAATTTTTGAAAGATTTGAAAAATAAGATATAAAACTCATATACTGATAAAAGGACTTAGGATGTTAAGGATTGGAGTAGAGATGTAGATATGAGTACAAGAGATGTGCTGGGGTCAGATGTGCAGGAAATATGACTCTTAAATGGTAGATATATTGTAAAATACATATGGCTAAAATAAAAGTATTAACACTTATGCAAACCATGGTACTTCAATCATGATTAAGAAAATACATTTGTGGGGCCGGAGAGATAGCAGGGAGTTAAGGTGTTTGCCTTTCATGCAGAAGGTCATTGGTTCAAATCCTGACATCCCATATGGTCCCCTGAGCCTGCCAGGAGCGATTTCTGAGTTTAGAGCCAGGAGTAACCCCTGAGCACTTCCAGGTGTGACCCAAAAATAAAAAAATTTACATTTGTGGCCAGAGCACATTGGGTAGGGCATTTCCCTACACACATCCAACTTGAGTTGGATACGCTGAAACCCAAATGTCCCTCAAGTCTGCCAGTTAACTCTTAGCCCTGCCAGAATGGACCATACTAAAACAAACAGAAAAATAGAAAAAAAAAAGTAAAGAAATGCATTTAAGGGCCCGGAGAGATAGCACAGCGGTGTTTGCCTTGCAAGCAGCCGATCCAGGACCAAAGGTGGTTGGTTCGAATCCCGGTGTCCCATATGGTCCCCTGAGCCTGCCAGGAGCTATTTCTGAGCAGACAGCCAGGAGTAACCCCTGAGCACCGCCGGGTGTGACCCAAAAAACCAAAAAAAAAAAAAAAAAAAAAAAAAAAGAAATGCATTTAAAAACAAACAACAACAAAAATAGTTTTAAATAAGATCCAGAGAATCATAATTACAAAAATATATAAAGTTGTAATAAAAACTCACTTTTATAGGAATGTAAAGGTATAGCAAAGGAGCTAGTGCTTGCAATCTATGTTTCATGTGTCTGACCTTGATTGAGTATACAACATCACATATGGTCTGCTAAATCCCATCTGGAGTGACCCCTGACCATAGCCAGAGGGGCAGGAGCAAGTCCTGATATCTATTGGATTTAGTGCCAAAAGAGAGAAAGAAAAAGAAAGGAAAGAAGAAATAGAAAGAAAGAAAGAAACAGAAAGAAAGAAAAGAATGAGAAAGAAAAAAGAGAAAGCAAAAGAGGAAGAAAAATGAGAAGAAAGAAAGAAAGAAAGAAGGAAGGAAGGAAGGAAGGAAGAAAGAAAGAAAGAAAGAAAGAAAGAAAGAAAGAAAGAAAGAAAGAAAGAAAGAAAGAAAGAAAGAAAGAAAGAAAGAAAGAAAAAGAAAGAAGGAAGAAAGAAAGATAGATAGAAAGAAAGAAAGAAAGAAAGAAAGAAAGAAAGAAAGAGAAAGAAAGAGAATGAGAAAGAAAGAAAGAAAGAAAAGAATGAGAAAGAAAGAAGGGAAGAAAGAAGAGAAAGCAAAAGAGGAAGAAAATTGAGAAGAAAGAAGGAAGGAAGGAAGGAAGGAAGGAAGAAAGAAAGAAAGAAAGAGAGAGAGAAAGAGAGAAAGAAAGAAAGAAAGAAAGAAAGAAAGAAAGAAAGAAAGAAAAGAATGAGAAAGTAAGAAGGAAAGAAAGAAAAGAGAAAGCAAAAGAACAATGAAAAGAAAGAAAGGAAAAAGAAAGAAAGAGAACGAAAGAGAGAGAAAGAAAGAAAAAGGAAAGAAGAAAAAAAGAAAGAGAAGGAAAGAGAAAGAAAGAAAAAAGAAAGAAAAAGAAAAAGAAAGAGAATGAGAAAGATAGAAAGAAGGAAAGAGAAAGAAAAGGAGAAAGAAAGAAGGAAAGAAAGAAAATAGAAAGCAAAAGAAAAATGAGACAACAGAAAGAAAGAAGGAAGGAAGGAAGGAAGGAAGGAAGGAAGGAAGGAAGGAAGGAAGGAAGGAAGGAAGGAAGGAAGGAAGACAAACAGACAGACAATTAAAAACTAGGGAAGTTTCGAAGAGAAATTGAATGAGAAAAGATAAGCAACCAAGATCTCGAATTCCAAAGGTCTGACTAAGAAAACTGCAACTGAGCAGACCTTCTGGAAACATAATTAAAGACTCTATCCTAGACTTCATCCTAGCATTGGTGCAAAAACCAAGACCACCAACTATAAAAGACTTATTAAAACAACAGTGATGGAACAAAACTTCTGGAACTGTAAAGAAAGAGTCCATCCTATGACAAGTGCAAATACTAAGATCGCTAGCTACAGAGGCCTGATTTTATCATCCATGACAGAATGGAATACTTCCAGACATCACAAAAGGACCTAGGAGAGCATGTATGGAGCCTGTAGTTAAACCCATGACAGTATACTTCAAGGGTGGAGAAACACTGTAACTCTTAGGCCAGAAAAATTCCCTTTCTAATCTCCCCAATTTTTACTGTGCCTAGGGAAAAAAGTAGCTCAAATTAAATTTTTTTTAATAATTTTTCCCTCCTGTGCTTTGATTTGTCTTTATTTCAGGACTGTGGTTAGTATTTGGTTGTTATCTTTATTGCTGTGGTGTTTTTCAGGTCTTTTGTTTGTTCGTTTTTGTTTTCTTTTCTTTTGGGTTTGATTTTTCTTGTATTATTTTTAGGTTTTAGTTCCTTTTTCCCTTTCTTTTCTTAAACTGATATTTATTGTCTCTAGGAGGACTCCTCCCATTTTTGCTTGCTTGAATTTTGCTCCACCTTTTTTACTTTTTCTTTTTTTTTTTTCCTTAACTTCAAACAGAATCACATAACTTAAACTTCTGCCTCACAAATTGAGAGGGAAATAATGGAGGGCAACAAGACCAAACAGTCATATGAACATTGAGTAGAAATAAAAAATGATCAGACTTGAACACCAATCCAAAGCCATCTACAACAAAATCGATACCCAATCTACAACAGGCTAGACACAGAATGGACCACTTATACTAGCAGCCTGGGGCGCAAAGCAGGGGCGATATGGGATGCATGTTGGAACAGGGTTGGAGGGAGGACAATATTGGTGTTGGGAATGGCCCTGATTCAATGTCACTATGTACCTGAAATGCTACTGTGAATGATTTGTAATCCACATTGGTAAAAAATTATTAATAAAAATATATAAATAAAAATAATAATTGTGAACTGGGAAGTCAAAAAAATGAAAAGATAAGCTGCTGCTGACTGAAAAAAAACATTAAAATTACCATCAGAAGAATAAAATAACTATTAATAGCAATCATCATGCAAGTGTTGCAGTAAAATTATGAACAAGATTTAGATAAAAACTAGACAGATTTAGCAAAGAAATTGATATAAAGACGATTCTAATAGGAATTTTAAAAAAGAAAAATATATTAAAGTGATAAAACTTCAGTACATTGTTTTAACAAAATAATGGAAGGAAAAGGTAAAATAAATAGTAAATATGATGTTATAGTAATAGGAAGTGATAATTTCATAATGTAAACATAATGATAAATAAGTGTCATTTGCCTTGCATAATAATATCAAACTGGGTTCGATCCTCAGCATCCCAAATGATTCCTGAATCCTCCTGAAGTAATTTCTGTGTGCAGATTCAGGAGTAACCTTGGAGCATGCTGAGTTTGGCCCAAAAATAAAACAACAACACAAAAAAATTTTAGTAAAACTATTTCTAAGTGCACTGTAAAAGTGAGAAACACTTATGTAAGCTATTGCTTTATACCATGGAGTAATTGTCTTTAATTTTACAAATGAAACTTCTGCAGAATAAGCATTTATTAAAGTATTGTATTGTGTACAGAGTATAAGGATTTGGATCTCTCTACCTTATTTGCATCTGAATTCTTCAAATGCAATTAAAACATGCCTGCTGTGAAACTTGATTTTGCTGATTAACAATATGTATGATCTAATGCTAAAAGGCATTATAATGTTTAGTGGTTTTCCTAGTTTGTTAAATAATATTAACTATAATGCTTATATTTCTTTTAAAAAGCTACAAAAATTATGTAAATGCCATTAGCATAATATTTTGCTTAAGCTATCTTTAGAACTTGAGTCATGCTTATAATCATTCATATAATCTCAGCAGTAAGTACAACTAACTTTGTGTACATTTTTTTCTGTTACACATGTTTTTACATGATTTGTCAACATTATGTCAAGCAAAAATATTTCCAGGGCTTGAAGGTGTCTTGGTAGCTAGAGTTCTTGGATGGCCATGCAAGAGTGAGAGTAGATATTGTAGCCCATAGTCCCTGAGCTTCACATCCAGAATATGTCCCAGTGCTCACCTAGGAATGCCAAATGTAGCAAATGAACTGTAAGGGGAGAGAGACAGACAGACAGACAGACAGACAGACAGACAGACAGACAGACAGACAGACAGACAGACACAGAGGTCTCATAAGCAAGAGGCCAAGAGGCAGTGGGGTGGGTGCTGGAGCTCTGGGGCCAAACTGACATTTCATATGGAGAGATAGAAAGTGGAGCAAGGTGCATCTGTTTGGATGCTTTTTATTAGATAATGTCCAGTCGGGATGCCTGGGACCTCCCTATCCCCTGGCCTGCTGGGTCTCCCCCAGTATCTTCCTCTGATCCCCACCCCATCTAAGTGCTGGCTTCTCCTTTAACAGTTTCCAGTTACAGGGTGGCAGGTTCCAGTCCATTGACAGTTATGGGGGGGGGGCATCATCATCTTTTAAAGATACACTAACATTTCTACAATAATCAGCATGACCCTCACTTTTTCTCTTATTTGTGCCAAGCAGCCTCATTGTTAGTGTCACAGGAATGTCCACCACCACAGCAAATAACTCTGTATGCGCTAAAATTGCAGCTGAATGCTGTAAACCCCTGGATATAGCAAGCAAAGAAGACCACAATACATCAGTCAGAGGTGCAATTCCTAAGAAGGGCATTGCAAACATTACAAAGAAAGAAATGTGAGCATCCACAGCAAGCACCACTAAATGTTCAAACAGTAGGTGTGTTGTGTGTGTGTGTGTGTGTGTGTGTGTGTGTGTTCCTGCTCATCACAACCACAAATGAGGAAAGGAAATAAGGAAAAATGTATTCTATGCTTTTCTGTAAAAAATAAACACTTGGGCCAAAGTGATACTATAGTGATCTCTCTCTCTCTCTCTCTCTCTCTCTCTCTCTCTCTCTCTCTCTCTCTCTCTCTCTCTCATTTTTGTTTTTAGGGCCACACCCGGTGATGCTCAGGGATTACTCCTCCTGGCTATGCACTCACAAATCAATCCTGGCTTGGGGTACCATATGGGATGCTAGGGATCAAACCGAGGTCTGCCCTGGGTAGGCCATGTGCAAGGCAAAAGCCCTATCATTGTGTTACCACTCCAGCCCCCATGAGGTAGTTTTCAGCAAATATTATCCAATAGTTATGAAAACTTCCCATAATGACTTATAAATACAAATATGAAGAATAATTTTATATAATCATATACTATAAAGAAATGGTTCCTTTTTATCAAATTATTTTATATGCATATATAAAGCATTAATTTAGTTAATATTTATTAGGCCATGTGTTCTACTTAATTTTTCTTTCTAATTTTTGGACCACACATGGCAGTATTCAGGGGTAACTCCTGGCTCTGCACTCAGCAATTATTCCTAGCAGGCTCAGGGAACTATGCAGGTTCTTGGGATCAAACTTGGTTTGGCTGCATGCAAAGCAAAGGCCCTACTCACTGTGCTATTGGTCTAGCCATGGCTCATTTCTTTTTCATAGTTATTTGACACCCCCTAATATTAAGGGATGCATTGTTTAATCAATTGTGGAAAATTTAAATATATGTGTTATTTTGATTGTGTAAGGAATTCCTAGAAAACTGGTGAAGCTTCTTTTCTTTTTAAACTGGGTGTTTTTGTAAAGGTGTCTCTGTGAAAGAATAGCATTTGAATGAGTAGAACAGGAAGCTATAAATACATATCTGAGTGGGTGTTATTCATTTTGGTGAGAATCTGAAAATAGGTCAGAGAAGAATAAAATTATGCCCATATTTTTAATCATATTTTCATGTCCTCAAGACTGTCAGTTCTCTTGTTCTTTTTTTTTTTTTTTTAGAGAGATTAAGATATGACTTTATATTTAGGGAGGGTTAAAAAAAAGGATACAAAACACAGTTGCTGTAAGCAAAATTTGAAGGCAAGGAAATAAGGCTCCATGACTCAGTTATCCATCCCATCTGGCAGTCCTGTGATTAGTGATTCCATGGAGGGTGTGGAGGGGGTGTGTGGAGGGGTGGAGCTGGAGAGCTGCAATCATTGCTTCTATCTGGTGTTGACGCAGGTGTCAACAAGCAGTTGACCAGCTGGATATGTTGGGCAATTCTTGTGATAACTTAGTTCTGGTTTAGCTCTTAGGTAAATACCTAAGCAAAATACAGACTTGCAGTGTTCACTAGCTGGAATGCCCGAGAAGAATCAAATTTTGATCAATGTGCTGTATCTACTTTATCCCAGGGGATTATTGGAAAGGGGTGATCCAGGAGATCCAGGCTTTTCTGTCAGAAATCCACTGGGAGCAAGATCTCTGTTTTATTTATATAGTTTCCTGGAGTTTGATATAATCCTGAAAACAAATTTTAGGCTAATAGTAAATAATATTGTTTAATAAATATATACAAGACTAAACAATTTGCCATAAATTATAGCTTAAGGGGCCAGAGAGATATTGCAGTGGTAGGGTGCTTTCTTTTTTATTTTATTTTTTTTTATTTTTTTTATTTTTTTTTATTTAAACACCTTGATTACATACATGATTGTGTTTGGGTTTCAGTCATAAAAGGAACACCACCCATCACCAGTGCAACATTCCCATCACCCAAGTCCCAAATCTCCCTCCTCCCCACCCAACCCCCGCCTGTACCCTAAACAGGCTCTACATTTCCCTCATACATTCTCAATATTAGGACAGTTCAAAATGTAGTTATTTCTCTAACTAAACTCATCACTCTTTGTGGTGAGCTTCCTGAGGTGAGCTGGAACTTCCAGTTCTTTTCTCTTTTGTGTCTGAAATTTATTATTGCAAGAATGTCTTTCATTTTTCTTAAAACCCATAGATGAGTGAGACCATTCTGCGTTTTTCTCTCTCTCTCTCTGACTTATTTCACTCAGCATAATAGATTCTGTGTACATCCATGTATAGGAAAATTTCATGACTTCATCCCTCCTGACAGCTGCATAATATTCCATTGTGTATATGCACCACAGTTTCTTTAGCCATTCGTCTGTTGAAGGGCATCTTGGTTGTTTCCAGAGTCTTGCTATGGTAAATAGTGCTGCAATGAATATAGGTGTAAGGAAGGGATTTTTGTATTGTATTTTTGTGTTCTTAGGGTGTATTCCTAGGAGTGGTATAGCTGGATCGTATGGGAGCTCGATTTCCAGTTTTTGGAGGAATCTCCATATTGCTTTCCATAAAGGTTGAACTAGACGGCATTCCCACCAGCAGTGGATAAGGGTTCATTTCTCTCCAATTCCCCGCCAGCACTGTTTGTTCTCATTCTTTGTGATGTGTGCCATTCTCTGTGGTGTGAGGTGGTATCTCATTGTTGTTTTGATTTGCATCTCTCTGATGACTAGTGATGTGGAGCATTTCTTCATGTGTCTTTTGGCCATTTGTATTTCTTCTTTGTCAAAGTGTCTGTTCATTTCTTCTCCCCATTTTTTGATGGGATTAGATGTTTTTTTCTTGTAAATTTCTGTCAGTGCCTTGTATATTTTGGAGATTAGCCCTTTGTCTGATGGGTATTGGGTGAATAGATTCTCCCACTCAGTGGGTGGCTCTTGAAACCTGGGCACTATTTCCTTTGAGGTGCAGAAGCTTCTCAACTTAATATATTCCCATCTGTTAATCTCTGTTTTCACTTGCTTGGGGAGTGCAGTTTCCTCCTTGAAGATGCCTGAAGTCTCAATGTCCTGGAGAGTTTTGCCTATGTGTTGTTCTATATATCTTATGGTTTGGGGTCGGATATGGAGGTCTTTGATCCATTTGGATTTTACCTTCCTACATGATGTTAGCTGGGGGTCTAAGTTCAATTTTTTGCAAGTGGCTAGCCAGTTGTGCCAACACCACTTGTTGAAGAGGCTTTCCTTGCTCCATTTAGGATTTCCTGCTCCTTTATCAAAAATTAGGTGATTGTATGTCTGGGGAACATTTTCTGAGTATTCAAGCCTATTCCACTGATCTGAGGGTCTGTCCTTATTCCAATACCATGCTGTTTTGATAACTATTGCTTTGTAGTAAAGTTTAAAGTTGGGGAAAGTAATTCCTCCCATATTCTTTTCCCCAATGATTGCTTTAGCTATTCTAGGGTGTTTATTGTTCCAAACAAATTTCAAAAGTGCCTGATCTACCTCTTTGAAGAATGTCATAGGTATCTTTAGAGGGATAGCCTTGAATCTGTATAACGCCTTGGGGAGTATTGCCATTTTGATGATATTAATCCTGCCAATCTATGAGCAGGGTATGTGTTTCCATTTCCGCGTGTCCTCTCTTATTTCTTGGAACAGAGTTTTATAGTTTTCTTTGTATAGGTCTTTCACATTTTTAGTCAAGTTGATTCCAAGATATTTGAGTTTGTGTGGCACTATTGTGAATGGGGTTGTTTTCTTAATGTCTATTTCTCCCTTATTACTATTGGTGTATAGAAAGGCCATTGATTTTTGTGTGTTAATTTTGTAGCCTGCCACCTTGCTATATGAGTCTATTGTTTCTAGAAGCTTTTTGGTAGAGTCTTTAGGGTTTTCTAAGTAGAGCATCATGTCATCTGCAAACAGTGAGAGCTTGACTTTTTCCTTTCCTATCTGGATTCCCTTGATATCTTTTTCTTGCCTAATCGCTATAGCAAGTACTTCCAGTGCTATGTTGAATAGGAGTGGTGAGAGAGGACAGCCTTGTCTTGTGCCAGAATTTAGAGGGAAGGCTTTTAGTTTTTCTCCATTGAGGATAATATTTGCCACTGGCTTGTGGTAGATGGCCTTAACTATATTGAGAAAGGTTCCTTCCATTCCCATCTTGTTGAGAGTTTTGATCAAGAATGGGTGTTGGACCTTGTCAAATGCTTTCTCTGCATCTATTGATATAATCATGTGGTTTTTATTTTTCTTGTTGTTGATGTTGTGTATTATGTTGATAGATTTACGGATGTTGAACCATCCTTGCATTCCTGGGATGAAACCTACTTGATCGTAGTGGATGATCTTCTTAATGAGGTATTGAATCCTATTTGCCAGGATTTTATTGAGGATCTTTGCATCTGCATTCATCAGCGATATTGGTCTGTAATTTTCTTTTTTCGTAGCATCTCTGTCTGGTTTAGGTATCAAGGTGATGTTGGCTTCATAAAAGCTATTTGGGAGTGTTTCCACTTGTTCAATTTCATGAAAGAGTCTTGCCAGGATTGGTAGTAGTTCCTCTTGGAAAGTTTGATAGAATTCATTAGTGAATCCATCTGGGCCTGGGCTTTTGTTTTTGGGCAGACTTTTGATTACCATTTTTATTTCATCAATGGTGATGGGGGTGTTTAGATATGCTACATCCTCTTCTTTCAACCGTGGAAGATTATAAGAGTCCAAGAATTTATCCATTTCTTCCAGGTTCTCATTTTTAGTGGCATAGAGTTTTTCAAAGTAGTTTCTGATTACCCTTTGAATCTCTGTCATATCAGTAGTGATCTCTCCTTTTTCATTCCTAATACGAGTTATCAAGTTTCTCTCTCTCTCTCTTTCTTTGTTAGGTTTGCCAGTGGTCTATCAATCTTGTTTATTTTTTCGAAGAACCAACTTCTGCTTTCGTTGATCTTTCGGATTGTTTTTTGGGTTTCCACTTCGTTGATTTCTGCTCTCAGCTTTGTTATTTCCTTCTGTCTTCCTATTTTTGGGTCCTTTTGTTGAGTGCTTTCTAGTTCTATTAGCTGTGTCATTAAGCTACTCAGGTAAGCTCCTTCTTCCTTCCTGATGTGTGCTTGCAAAGCTATAAATTTTCCTCTCAGTACTGCTTTTGCTGTGTCCCATAAGTTCTGATAGTTTGTGTCTTTATTGTCATTTGTTTCCAGGAACCTTTTGATTTCCTTCTTGATTTCATCTCGGACCCACTGGTTATTGAGTATGAGGCTGTTTAACTTCCAGGTGTTAAAGTTTTTCTTCTGAGTCCCTTTGGAATTCACAAATAATTTCAGAGCCTTGTGGTCAGCGAAGGTAGTCTGTAAAATTTCTATCCTCTTGATTTTATGGAGGTATGTTTTATGTGCCAGCATGTAGTCTATCCTGGAGAATGTCCCATGTACATTGGAGAAGAATGTGTATCCAGGTTTCTGGGGGTGGAGTGTCCTATATATATCCACTAGGCCTCTTTCTTCCATTTCTCTCCTCAGGTCTAGTATATTCTTGTTGGGTTTCAGTCTGGTTGACCTATCCAGTGTAGACAAAGCAGTGTTGAGGTCCCCCACAATTATTGTGTTGTTATTGATATTGTTTTTCAGATTTGTCAACAGTTGTTTTAAATATTTTGCTGGCCCCTCATTTGGTGCATATATGTTTAGGAGAGTTATTTCTTCCTGCTCTACATACCCCTTGATTAATATACAATATCCATCTTTGTCCCTTACAACCTTCCTGAGTATAAAGTTTGCATTATCTGATATTAGTATGGCCACTCCAGCTTTTTTATGGGTGTTGTTTGCTTGGATAACTTTTCTCCAGCCTTTTATTTTGAGTCTATGTTTGTTCTGACTATTCAGGTGCGTTTCTTATAGGCAGCAGAAGGTTGGATTGAGTTTTTTGATCCATTTAGCCACTCTGTGTCTCTTAACTGGTGCATTTAGTCCATTGACGTTGAGAGAAAGAGTTGTCCTGGGATTTAATGCCATCTTTATATCGAAATTTGGTGTGTCTTTTGGTCAGTCTTGTCTTAGATTAGGTCTTTCAGTTTTTCTCTTAAGACTGGTTTTGAGTCTGTAAAGTTTCTGAGCTGTTTTTTGTCTGTGAAACCATGTATTCTTCCGTCAAACTGGAAAGTGAGTTTTGCTGGGTACAGTATTCTAGGTGAAGCATTCATTTCATTCAGTCTTGTCACAATATCCCACCACTGCTTTCTGGCATTTAGTGTTTCGGGTGACAGGTTTGCTGTAAATCTCAAGGATGCTTGCTTGAATGTAATTTCCCCTTTTGATCTTGCTGTTTTCAGAATTCTGTCTCTATCTGTGGGATTTGTCATTGTGACTAGGATGTGTCTTGGGGTGGTTTTTCTTGGGTCTCTTTTGGTTGGTACTCTTCGAGCATGCAGTATTTGATCACATATATTCTTTAGCTCTGGGAGTTTCTCTTTAATGATTCTTCCTGGAAATTTTCTTCCTGGGTCTCTGGGACTCCAATGATTCTTAAGTTGTTTCTGTTGATCTTATCATAGACCTCTATTTTCATCTGTTCCCATTCTTTGACTAATTTTTCCATTGTCTGTTCATTTGTTTTAAGTTTTTTTTCCAATCTCTCCTGTTGTATGGAATTGTTATGTATCTCATCTTCCACAGCACCAAGTCTATTCTCAGCTTCTGATACCCTGTCCCAGAGCTTATCCATTTTGTCATTCACTTCGTTTACTGATTTTTTCAGGCCTGTTATTTGACATGTTATTTCAGTTTGGAGTTTTGTAATTTCTGTCTTCACATTTTCTTGATTTTTATTAGTGTTCTGTTCTATTCTATTCATGGTTTCTTTGAGTTCTTTGAGTATATTCCATATTGCTACTCTAAAGTCCTTATCTGAGAGATTGATTAGTTGGTTGGTCGTTAACTGGTCATCAGAATTGTCATCTTCATTCTCTATGTCTGATGCTGGCCTGCGTTTTTTCCCCATTGTCACACTTGTATTCTGGGTTTTTCTACGTGTTGTGGTGGTATTCATTGGTTATATGATGCAGGCAACACACTTCTCTGGCTCCGCCCTTTCTGGATGGGCCGACTTGCCTCCAAGGTAGGGGAGTCCTCCGTGGATGAAGCCTCACACAGGATCAAATCTTAGGCCCAAGCACGCAGCAGAGAAGACAGTCTGGAGAGAAATTCTTGCTTCTGTGATCCAGTACAGTTCTTAGTGTGGTTTTATTCTTCTTGTGATGGTGTTCTTTTTTTAGAAAGAGCGCACGGCTGCGTAGCGAAGTGGAGCTAAGTGCCTTCTGGAGCCTTTTTTCAGCCCACTCTCAGGAGGTTTACGCAACAGGATAGCAGAGAGACACACACAGGCAGCACTCACAGTTTTTCACAGTCGGGCCCCACTGGTCAGGCGTAGTTTTCACTCGCTCGCTGGGCAGCTTCAGAATGCTGTATTTTTGGGGTTCACTTCCCAGGACTCTGAGGAGAGTCACTGGCTCGCTGGGTAGCTTCCGAATGTAGATTCTTTGGGGTTCACTTCCCAGGGCTCTGAGGAGAGCTTCCAGAGTTCAGGAAAGACAGAGAAGGGTAGGACAGGGCTCCCTTCCGGTGCTCAGTTCCTCAGAAGAAGCACAGCCCGGTGGAGATTCTGCAGGTAGAGCAGTCAGCACTCTGCCTGGAAACCCCCACCTGCAGCCATTTCTCACTCACTCACTGGCTCGATGGGTAGCTCCCAAATGTAGTTTCTTTGGGGTTCGCTTCCCAGGGCTCTGAGGAGAGCTTCCAGAGTTCAGGAAAGACAGAGAAGGGTAGGACAGGGCTCCCTTCCGGTGCTCAGTTCCTCAGAAGAAGCACAGCCTGGTGGAGATTCTGCAGGTAGAGCAGTCAGCACTCTGCCTGGAAACCCCCACCTGCAGCCATTTCTCACTCACTCACTGGCTCCAGTTCTCTTGTTCTTTAATTTCAGAAGTCACACACAATTGTGCCTTGATATTCAAGACAGCAGATTTGAATATAACAGCATAGGCATCTTTCTCTTTTGAAGAAGTGAGAATATTAGATCTTCAAATTAAATTCCCATAATAAATATCCTACATATATAAACTACACATAGTTTCATCTATTATTTATTATTTACATATTATTGCTTTTGTTTGATTTTGTCAAACAGTGTCCTGGATATGGACATATGGACATATAGATATGACCTATTATGGAATATCTCTTTCCCTTTTGGAAACTGTGGCATAACCAACCTAAACCTAACTCCTAAAGAACATCTTATTACAATGGGTTTTATAACTGGTTCAATTGTTTCTCTATTTCAATCAGTTTAATTATTTAATCATTTTCAAGCAGCAGTGAAGAGAATGTTAATAATCCATGGTGTCATTTCTAAATTCACAAAATATCTGCATTACAAAATCCTAAATAACTATATATAAGGACTGAGTTGCAATGTTTTATACACACACACACACATGTGCCACACCAAAAGTGATAATGTCTTAATCCTGGCTCTGTGCTCAGAGCTTACTTTTGGCTCCTGGTTTTGCTGTCGGGACAATATACCATATTTAAAAAGAAATAGTTGTTGGCCATTTAGAAGTTAATAACTAAACCCATGTACAAACATCGCACCCACCCTTGCCACCATAATGTTTTTAGGATAAAAATCAATCATTGCAATGATACTATTTGGTGCTTCTAATGTCATATGTGATAGTGATGGAAGAAATTGTGAGTGGCAGAATTTTATTGTCCAAGAAGAATAAGTGTGTGAAGAGTTTCTAGATATTTCTTGAAGGGAAAAATCTAACTTAGATCTTAATAGTATTATGAAGACCATAGTATTATCTTCATAGTATTATTGAATACTATGTTGAATTTCTAATCTGACTTAGAGACTACAATTATAATAAAAGTATTGATTGAGATATAATTTATCTTGAGAATATTTGGGGACACAGAGGAAGCTGGTGCCATAAAGTTCTCAATCTTCATGATGCTTTTTTTGCCAGTATGTAATCTGGCATGTGTAATAAGCATTCCTAAATCCAGGTAGGTGGTGTTTTGTACCAGCTGTGTGAATTTTTCAATGACTATGTGAATAGGGTCAGGCCCTTCATTGCCTAAAGTAATAGTACTGCTAACTATGGGGACAGTGTTGCATAGAAAAATGAAGATTTGGGGCCGGGCGGTGGCGCTAGAGGTAAGGTGCCTGCCTTGCCTGCGCTAGCCTTGGATGGACCAGGGTTCAATCCCCCGGTGTCCCATATGGTCCCCCGTGCCTGCCAGGAGCTATTTCTGAGCAGACAGCCAGGAGTAACCCCTGAGAGTTACCGGGTGTGGTTCAAAAACCAAAAAAAAAAAAAAAAAAAAAGAAAAATGAAGATTTACCTCCTCTACCTATAACTTTTCTGACCTACTATTAAATTCAAGTCTCATAAGAATCATAAAGGTGAGCTACAATGTGAATGCATTGCAACACAGTTCAAGAGGTAGAGTATGGAATAAACCTAGGAGTCCAACAATAGAGAACTGGATAATGAAGATGTGGTTATGTAAAATAGAATACTATATAATCACAAGGAATAAAATCACTGTAAACATGGAAAGATATGCTAAATTAATTAAGTCAGAAGAAGGACGCATGCTGGATATACTCATTACCTGTGGTATATAGAATAATATAATGATCGAAATGGAGCAAACCAAGTGGGAAAACCTTTGCCTCTACAATAGAGAAATATAAAAGGCTGGGGAATGAGAGCAATGGAGAGGTGAACAAAAAGAGCAAATTTAGAGGAAATGTACGGGTACTCAAATTAAAATATACTTTAAAATGTGCCCACTAATTAGGTGGGTTGGGAGGTGAGAGGGAACCTAGGGACATTAGTGAAGTTTGCTGATTTGGTGGTGAAAGAGTAAATGTTTGAAACTATTACTTAGAGCTTTGTAAATCCCAGGGCATAAAATACATAAATGTAATGCACAGCGACTCAACATTCTTCAAAAGAACTACTTACTCTTAATTTATTTCTGCAAAGATACAGTAATAAGTTATGGGAATAGATGTTAAATCTGTGAGGTATTGGTAAAAATATCTTAAAGTAGACAAGAGTATATTTGATTATGTAAACTCTCCTAAGGTCTGCTTAACTTGAAGCTACAGTTTAAAGTGGAAAACAGTTTGTTAAGGATTTGTGTATTTCTTTTTCTTTTTTTCTTTTGATAAAACAAACACCTCAAGATGATCCCCCCCAAAATAAACAAGTAATAAATATCTCTTTAATGTAATGAAAGGGATTCAGATTGGAATGTTGGAGTGAATTTGTCACTTTACGAACTTATTCACACAAGTAGACAATTACAGGAAATATTTCTATCATCAATACTGAAGGGAAAGTATGGCCTATGATGGCGTATATCACTGAAAGTACAGCAAGAGTATTGACCAATAATAAAGCAAGTAGGACACTTGCCTTATATGTGGTTGGTTAGGGTTCAATCCCCTAGTACCCTAAGCCTGTTACAAATGATCCCTGAGCAAAACACTAGGTATACATTAGTCCCGAACACTGCTGGGTCTGTCCTCAAAACAGACA
>NW_026060320.1:0-26595 GCF_024139225.1 Suncus etruscus | reverse complement strand
ATTTTGGTACCACATCTGGTGAAAAACATTATTTCTGTCTCTGCATTCAGAAGTCACTTTTACTAGACTTGGGGGATTATAGACAGTGGGGATTAAACAGTGGGGATCAGAAGTGTGCAAAGCAAATGCCCTACCCATTGTGCTATCATTCTGGCCACTGAAAAATATATTTTAATAGAAAACAAGAGTAATTTAAATAGGCATTGATATTAAAATATTAGGTATCCTAATAGTAAAGGAGTTAGGTGATAATTATAGCTTATATGAGTTCATCCATAATTGTATGCACATTCATATATATATGAATATATATAGTCCTAAAAAATGTAGGTTAACATTTACTATTACATAACAAAAATAAAGTGTTTTGCATGTTAATGAAAATGTATTTTACGGGGGTCAGGTTATGGCACTTGATTTTTACATGGTTGGCATGAATTTGATCCCTGTCACCTCAGAAGATTCCTTGAGCACTGCCTGAGATATCACTGGGAGCAGAATACTGTGAACCGAAGTTCCAAATTAAATACATATAGTTTTGTGCTTATCTATTCCACAGAATCTATTCCTATGACTTAAGTCAATCAACTGTATGTCTGTGTTTCAAGGTGACCATAAAAATTATTATAACAACAATTTTATATATGTCAAATGGAAATGTTAAGAATGTTACATTGTATTCAAGTATGAAATGCCTTTGAAATCTATAAGAAAATAATTTTATTAGTATAAAAATCGCTTTAATCAGGAAATCAGATATGTCTTCTCAATATTTTAGTGCCAGTATATTATTCAATTCTCTTTCAAAGCACCCTCATTACCATTTACTTTGGGTCTTATTTTGAGGTTGTGGCCGAGAGATGAAGTGTGGATGAATATAAGCACATGTAGTGTCTGATGCATTTGCAGAGGTAGAGACCGAATAGTTGCTGGAATTAGAGGTAGTCATAGGCCTTTGCTGGAACCAGGGTGCATGGCTGGTGTGTGTAACTCCTTGGATCCAGAAAACAAAAGGACTCACTTGGCTAAAGACATAGGGTTGTTTGCAATTCTCATCAAAATTTGTCAAGATTCCTATTTGTACCCATGTGTCCTTTTGTAGTAGTTTGCACACCAGAGGTGCCCCCAGGTCACTCTGCAAGAGACAAAATATCCCTTAATATTTTAAAGGGAGATAAATAACAAATTATATCAATGTATATTACTAGTTTTTTTAATTTACATATTTGCTCAATTTATCACCTTGCAGCCAGCTTCCCCCATAGCTTTCTTGGCTTCTATGCAAAAAGTAAATTCACTCAATTCAGGCCAAAACTGGGCACAATTGATGGCGCGCAGGACACTTAGGTGTCATTTTTGCAAAATTCTGGGATTTCCTAATATTGAGAACAAAACAGAGAATAAAAAGAAGATTTTAGTTTAGGCTATATTAGAGGACTAAATAAATAGTTAATACTGTACTGTTATTTTTGGGAAAAAAGCATTATTCTTACCTACAACATTTTTATCCCATTCTAGGACTTCTGTCTTACTTATCCCTCATGAAAAACCAACTTATTAGCCAACAATCATACAGGTGTATGTTTTTCCCTTGTTCCCGGCTCTCTTCTAAGCAAATTGGAAGAACCAATCATCGAAAATGCAGTTTCTTCTTCAAGTAGATTAACCCAGGTCCCAGAAGTGCCTTAAAACTAAGGTATGATGTGACTCGATGAATATCAACAGTTTGAGCTTTCGAATGATCCTGAAGATCATTAAGCCCCGCTTGGATCTGGGCCAAGGCTTCCGAGTGTTTTCTGAAGGAAATATTCATTAAGCATTACATACACAAATGTAAAAGTAAAATGGGTAATGTACAGTATTTTTCAACACAAAAATTATTTAATTGTAAAAATATGTGTAAAATAAATTAATGTTTAATGTTTTCAATTTTCTTGCTAATAATTTCTGATGTGAAAATATTATTTAAGGATAAAGGCTTTAAAAGTTGAGTTTCCTGATTTATAAATATGTTATTACATGCCATGACTATAGTACTGCTGAATGTCATCCTGGTGCCCCTAATCACTGACTCTGAACAGTAATATATCACTGGGGCAAAGTGTTGACCCACATTAGGAAATGCTCTTCGAAGGCAAATAATTGAGGAGAATATAAGTCTCTTTCTGTCGCTTGTGTTTTATATCAGTACCAGTGGCTGACTTTCAGTACTTCAAAATAAAATAAGAAACGACTACATTCAGACACATGAGATATTATGATTTATTTTAAACTAATATTTAATAAATACATTGAATAAACTAAATTTATGGAGTCAAAATACATTGTTATGAAATACAGGACTCATGATTATGACTTAATCTCATATTTTTTAATAGTTATTGGAAACAAAATATATCTTTATAATTTAAAATTGAATTAACTTGAATGCTGAACTCACTTAAAGAAATTTTGAATGCAGAGCCTGGCAGGATAGTACATGGCTATGCTCTTCATGTGGATACCACATGACATGCTGAGCATGTCCAGTACTACCTTGGAGACTCTGGCATTGTTCCAGTTGCCCTATTGATACCTGACTACACAGGCTTAGCAGCGATGTATCCTAAGATCTTATTTAAACTGCTACCTACTTAGTTAAAGTAACGTTGGATTAGTCCTGCTACTCCTTAACAATTCTTGGAAGCTGTAGCCCTCCTTTAGCTAATACTTGGAGGACCATGACTTCTGAGGAAACACCCTATTACTCTGTACTTTCACAGCTAAGCATGCAATTGAAGATGCAATGACTATAAGTTTATGAAGAATATTTTATATTTCAGGGACAAGAGCAACAACAGGTAGAAACTTGCCTTACATGTTATCAATCCCAGGACCCCATTTGTTCCCCTGATCTTCCCAGAGTGGTCACTGAGCACTGATGGCTATGTTCAAAAAAAAAAAACAAGAATAGGAACATTTTCTATTTTTAAAAAATGACATGAATTATAATGACTTATATGAATTATAATGAATTATAAACAAAGTTTATATTTATGCAAATATGTGTAGAGATACTGATGATCAAAATTGGGACTTCATACATGCAAATACAAGTTATTTTACTCCTAAAATATATTTAGGTCTTATATAATTACTATTTAAAGTGATTTTTCATACTTACATAAAATTAGTAAATCTAGCTGTGGTTAGGATCCACTGTGAATTTAGTACAGAACCAGCACAGAAATGGGCAAAAGAAAGTTGAACTGAAACTATCCAAGGAAATTCACCGACTTCTGCTTCCCAGCAATTGGGACAGTTGGATATAAAGCCAGGTTGCAATCCACATTCTGATAAAAGAACCCACATGTAAGTTGAACTGTACTCTTTAAATATATTGATTTCTTACATAGACCTTCTGAGAAAATTGAAATATATTAGTGGAGACTTAAGCTTAAAAAGAATAATAATCAGCAATAGTATTCTATTGTTGTTTCCTCAAATATATACTACCTCTCAAACACACATGGAAAATTTAGCACATTATTGCCATACAGAAGGGCATCTCATACTACTATTCATTATTGTATGTATCAAAATCTTTATTCAAATCTATATTAAATAGTGTTCATATCAAAGTATATACTATAAACTGGGAAAATAGTTCTAGTTATCAATATTGCTTTAGTCTCAAATTTAATAAATCAAAGAAAGAGCAAAGGTGAACTTACCTGGTGTTTCATGAGAAATAACAGCTGGAGACTTTCTTTCCAGACCAATCGCAGGTGATACTCAGCTAAGGAAACAGAGTTCTAAATATTTATGAGAATTTTGATTAGGTTGATTAGTCCAGGTTCCAGGTTGAGATTCAGCCATTAAAAGAGTTTGTTCTGCTAAATTTGTGTCATAGGAAGATTACAAGGATGAAAAAATAGGAGAAATGGTGTTAGTGAATCTAAAAGGCAGTTAGTTCCTGTAGAGAATTATTGGAAGGAGCTAGAGGAAAAATCACAGGAGTAAAGTCAGAGGAAGGTGGAATAGTAAAGTGTTCTACTGTATTAGTTATTTCCAACTTGCTGTGAACATTCTGGTAACTCCCTAAAAAGGTGAAGCAAGTGCTTGCAGGTGTAAAATGAAAACTATCTGTAAATTTAGAGGAATGGAAACAATTTATTTGATTTTCCTCTTCTGTGGCTATTCCAGCTGACACAGCAGTAAATGACTTGTCTGAAGAAATAATTTCTATTGGCAAAAATGGGTATCGTCTAAACCAGGAACTAAAATAACTTGCTAGAAAAGATGTTGATTCAATTTTAGAAGTAAATGATGTAATTATATCAGTTTTATAATAGGTAACATATATTATTTCTGCTTCAGGCGGATACATGATGCTAATGTTGTTAAGGTTGAGAGTAGCAAAAGATGAGATATCACTTTCAGAATGAAACCTGGGTCAGACTATTTGAGTTTCAGTCCAAATCCAAGAATGAATACTACCTATATTAGATTGGTCCAATGCATTAAATAATTGAGTTTGTAAAAGGGTCCCTGGTTTTATTTTAGTCATCTGGCCCCAAGACCGCTCTGTCTTAACTTCTAACTCGATCCATGATTTTCCTGCCTGAGTTTCAGAATATATCCAGGATAATTTGCTGTAGAGCTGATTGGCAGAGGCCAGGGGACAGTTTCAGCATGGGGTAAAAAAATGTTCAGCTGATCATTTATAAATTGAATTGGACTCAATTCGGATTGAATCCAGGGTAGAGATGTAAAACTCTCAGTTTGTAAAGAAGGTGTAACTCAGCTTCAGCTAAAGTTAGAGGTTTTACCCCTTGTTTTTCTCTCTTGGTCAAAATTGGGATTGCATTAGTTTCAGGTGGAACCCGTGATTGTATTGTAATAATTTGAGCATGGATCCAATGATTGACAAAAGTCTTTTGAATCTGGAACCAATTCACTACTGAATTTACTTCAGTTATGTTGAAGCTTTGTTTTCTATACTTATAATCTGCGGCTGTAGCTTGAATGTGGAAGCACCAAGGTAGATCAATATCAGTTTTAATCTTGGTCCAGGATCTAATTAACTAGTTTCATGATGTGTTCCAACCTGGGCAGTAACTAGTTGAGATTCAGATTGTGTCCAGACTTGATTAGTTTGGTTTCAGATTGGAATCCAGGCTGACCTATTTCCCATGTTGATTGTATCCACACTGTGGTAATCTGATCTTCTCTCCTAGTACCTTGTTTTATCTCTCCAATTTGAGTTAGAGATTGGATCAAAGGTTTGTTAGTAATTCCATCATATATGTTCAAATCTTTCATTGCATACACTTCAGTGTGAATCAACATTGGTGCTGTATTAACATCTGCTTGTGTACTGAGACTAGCAGTTTCTAATTCAAACTGGATGCAGGTTGTTATTAAATAACTTTTATGGTGCGCCCATGTATTATCCATTCCTACTTTCATCTGGTTCCATTGTCCTACGGTAGCTTCTGAAAACATCCTATGTTGCACAGTATCCCGTTCAGAGTGACTCCATGGAAGAAATGAGTTTGTTTCAGTGTGAATCCATGATACAGTTTCATATTGGGAGATTGGCTTCTCTCCCCATGCTCCAAATTGGGCCCATGTACTACTTACTTGAAATTCTGACTGAGCCCATGTAATTATTTTTTCTACATGAATTTTTAACCTATATAATCCAAAATTATCTTTAGATTGGGATATAAGTCTGACTCCTTGAGGGAAAGGTAAATTTGCTCCAGAAATAGGCAATGTCTGCACATTATACTGTGTTGAGTAATTGTTGTAATATTGTTTTTGCCTGTCATCCCACCTGGATCTTCCAGGTGGGGGTGATTAAGGAATGAAATAAAAAGCTTGTTGGGGAGGCATAGGGAGCTCTTTTGCCAGAACTGACTGCTGGTTCGGTTTGCTTTTTGGAGCTGGCTGCAACTGACAAAAGACTTTCTTTGCTGAACCTTTGGTCCCCTATTCTTTTGCATTCGTTGATTATTTACTCCGGACATTATTATCAAAGTCTCCCCCAAAAGGGGGGACGGAAGGATGGGATTCAATTTATCTTTTTGGGAATCATTCTTTGACTTGGAGACCATCAATAAGGGGTTTGACGTCCCCCCACATTTGGCGCCCGGAACAGGTGAATCTGGACCCTCTGGAACTGTAAGTGAGATGTTTCATTGGAAATTACCTCTGGAGATCCTTGGCTGGTTATTATGGATACTCACGCTCACTATGCCATCTGTTATTAAATACATCGGTTTGGCATTACTCAAGTGCATTACTCTGCTTGGATATAAACCACTTGGTTTGATACTAGTAAATATCATTGTCGTTGGATGGTTGCTGCTTACAATTCTATCAAATATTTCTACTCCAATATTTGCATTGCTTGAATGGTCTCCATTAGTCATAGTTTGTGGAATTTCTGTGTTGGCTAATATGACTACCATATGCATAGGCATTAGCTGGTGGATAGGAAATAGACAATGTGAAAATTGTAAAGTGATGACCAGTATGGACAATAAAAAAATTTTTCCTACGAAAATTCAGACTAAGATACAGGCTGATAAATCTAACACTGGCAACAAAAGTATAGGTATATTTGCCGGTAAAAAATCAACTCAGACACGTAATTTAGATACTCATAATTCAAATCAAGATCTTGACACTGATGATCAGCCTCCAGTGCTAAGTCCACAAGAGAGTCCTGATTCTGTTCACAGTATGGACTCACATGTTAATGCCAACTCAGACAATGAACCACATTCTAGTATTCCACACCTCAGGCATCGGAGTCCTGTGCAAGGTACTTCTGCTAATCCAGCCTCAACTCCATTTCAAACAGTATATGTTTCAAATTATGAACCTCTTGAAATGGAGGATGTGGAACGGTTTAAGAAAGCATGTAAAGAATATGGGGCTACCTCTCCATATTGTCAGGAGGTGCTAAGCATGTGGTGTCGAAAATCAATTTGGACTCTGCATGACTTTAAAAAACTTGCTGAAATATGCCTGCCATCTAAACAGCGAACTGAATGGGAAATGTTATATGCAGAGGGTGTGAAATCCAAACTATATAGTCCAGATGGAACCAAAAAACGAGTGGCAGGGGTTAATCTCTCATATGAATTATTAATGGGAGAAAATCAATATTCAGATATACAGACACAAGCAGCTTTACCAAAGGAAATCTCAAAAATAATTAAAGACATTGCATTATCTGCATGGGAAAGAATTGATACTAACAGTACTGGTGAGGGAACCTTTTTAAGAATCATCCAAGGTCCCCAAGAGCCTTATGTAGAATTTGTGGCTAAACTCAAAGATGCTTTAAAAATACAAGTTAAAAATGATGAGGTGAGGAAATTTCTAGAAAAATGTTTGGCTTATCATAATGCTAATTCAGCTTGCAAATTGGTATTGGCTCCATTGCAGGAAAAAGCTGATTTAAATGGATTTTTATATGCATGTAGGAATGTTTATGATATACCCCATTCATTAGCAAATTTAGATCAGGTGCAAACCTTTGCAATTACTAAAGGAAATAAACCTCTTTACCAAAGGGGACAAAAACTTGCCCGAAAACCAGGTCTCTGCCCAAAATGTAATAAGGGTTACCACTGGGCGAAAGACTGTAGATCTGGAAATCCCCATAATAATAACATAGGAAGAGGTTTTAATATAAACCCTAGGAGACAATTTGCCTGTTACCATTGTGGAAAACAAGGGCATATTAAAAGGAATTGCCATCTTTTGTTAAATTCAGTTCCTCCAGGATCTACAATTAAAAAACAGGGAAACGACTACAGGGCCAATCCCCAGGCCCTTATAAATCAGGGGCAAAGTCATCAAACCATAATTCTCCCCAGCCCAGCCCAAGAAGATTAATCTCAATTAGTGAATTAACACATGCCACTGTGGGCAGTGCTGGGCTTGATATAACTTGCCCAGTGGACATTACAATTTACCCAGGAGAGTGCCCTTATATGTTACACACAGGCATAGTGGGACCACCACCCCCAGATACAATGGGTTTGATTCTGGGCAGAAGTTCCCTTAATGTAAAAGGTATATCAGTAACCACAGGTGTTATTGATTCAGATTCAAAGGGAGAAATTATTGTAGTTATCAATGTGCCAGTTACTTGGACTTTCAAAAAAGGGGAGACGATTGCCCAAATAGTAATAATACCTTATGTTAAATTTGGGACTTCAGATAAGATAAGAACTGGAGGTTTTGGAAGCACAGATCCAGGGGCTGCCAAAAACCCATTAGTGGCTCTGATTACTAAATGTAAAGATGAAAATCCAATGATTAAACTTAATATAGAAGGGCAATTCTTCAATGGAATGATAGACACAGGTGCTCAGGTCACTGTAATTTCTGATAAAGAATGGCCAAAAAATTGGTCTTTGCAAGAAATTCCATATTCGTTAAAAGGAATAGGAGGCCTGAGTTCTTGCTTGTTAAGCACAAGAACCATGGTATTTTATGGCCCAGAAAATCAAAAGGCTATTATCAGACCTCATGTGGGCCCATTCTCACCATCCCTATGGGGCCGTGATTTGCATAAACAATGGAAAGCAGAATTCCATATTCCATTAGCTCAAGGTGAGCCTAAACCTTCTTCTGAATTAAAAACCCAAAATTTTTGGTAGGGGCCACTGCCAGAGAAACCCCAGCACCAATAAAAATAAAATGGAAATCTGATGAACCAATTTGGATAGGCCAGTGGCCCCTTAAAACTGATAAATTAAAGGTGCTGACAGAATTAGTGGAAGAACAGCTAAAATTAGGACATATTGAGCCTTCATTTTCTCAATGGAATTCACCTGTATTTACCATAAAAAAGAAATCTGGTAAATGGAGATTGTTAATAGATCTGAGAGCTGTGAATTTATCTATGGTACCTATGGGAAAATTACAGACAGATTTACCATCACCTGTAGTAATCCCTAAGGAATGGCCACTAATTATAATTGACCTAAAAGACTGTTTCTATCATATTCCTATTCACCCAGATGATAAACACCGTTTTGCATTCTCAGTTTCTTCTATTAATAAGACTGTTCTCCCTCAGGGCATGCTAAATTCACCAACTATGTGTCAATATTTTGTGGACAAAATTTTGAGCCCTGCTAGTGAAAGATTTCCCCAAGCTATAATTTATCATTACACTGATGATATTTTAATTACAATGAATAATGAAACAAATTTACAGAAATTATATGCTTATGTGATCAATTGTTTGCAAATGGCAGGACTGAAAATAGCTTTAGAAAAAATACAGACCATGCCACCATATCAATACTTGGGCTTTATTTTGGACAGAACATCAATACGTCCACAAAAAATTTCCATAAAAAAAGAGAACCTTAAAACGCTTAATGACTTTCAGAAACTTTTGGGTGATGTAAATTGGCTCCGCCCAGCGCTAGGAATCTCAAATGCAGAGTTATTTAATCTGTTTAAAACTTTGGAAGGTAATCCTGCATTAGATAGTCCCAGAAATTTAACACAAGCTGCTAAAAATGAATTGGACAGTTTCTTGAACAGACTGCAAAAATCATTTCTCTTAAGATTTATCCCTGGAGAGAAGGTATTTTTACTAATTTTCCCTACAAAAGAAACACCTACTGCGGCTTTAATGCAACAGGCTGGTCCTTTGGAATGGGTGTATTTACATAACAAACAGCCTCAGTCTGTGATATCTTACCTGCAACTAATCTCAGAATTGATTATCAAAGCAAGACTCAGATCAATATCTTTGTTAGGTTTTAATCCAGATATAATAGTATTACCAATACCAAAAAAGGAAATTGAGTCAATATTGCCTCTTAATGAATCTCTACAAAGGGCTCTCTCAGATTTTACAGGAGATATTTCTTCTCATTATCCAAAAGGAAAGACCTGGGACTTTTTGAAAAAGACTCAGTTTGTTATATCTTCAATTGTGAGGGATTCTCCTATTCCCAATGCAAAAGTTTTTTATGTAGATGGATCAAGTAGGGGACGGGGCGGAATAACTGGAGAAAATATGAATATAACAATAGAAACCAAATATAAGTCTGCACAGAAAGTTGAATTAGCAACATTAATTTATCTATTAGAAAATGTATCTGAAGCCATGAATGTCGTTTCTGATTCTTTATATGTTGTAAATTTATGCCCGGTGATAGCCACTGCCTCCCTCAATTCTCATAGTCCTATTATACAGAATTTATTAAAAAAGTTACAACACATTATTCAAAAAAGAACTGAACCTATCTTCATCACACATATTAGAGCTCATTCAGGCCTTCCAGGGCCAATGGCTCAAGGAAATAAAACTGCTGATTTGTTGGCAATGCCTATATTTAAATCACCTGTAGAGGAACATTCAGTCTTACACACAAATGCTCGTCGTTTACATGTAAATTATCAAATTCCATGGAGGCAAGCGAGAGAAATTATAAAAAGATGTAACATATGTGCACCGCTAGCACAAAAGAATCATATAGCAGGAGCAAATCCAGGAGGCTTGCAGTCTAACGAATTGTGGCAAATGGATGTAACTGAAACAGACTTATTTCCCAAAAAACCATACCTTCATGTGGTAGTGGATACATATTCTCGATTTATTTGGGCAATTCCTATGTCTTCTCAAAAATCTAAGGCAGTTTGCAGTTTTCTTTTACAATGTTTTTCTGTTATGGGTATTCCGTATTCTATTAAGACTGATAATGGACCATCTTATATAAGTAAAACTTTTGAATTTTTTTGTAATGAATGGCAGATAAAACATCTTAAAGGAATTCCCCACAATTGTCAAGGACAGGCAATTGTGGAAAGAGCCCATAGAACTCTGAAAACTCAGTTGCAAAAGAATAGAAAAAGAGGTTTAATGCCAACGGAGCTGTTATCTTTGACTCTCATTACACTAAATTATCTAAATTTACCTCAGGGAGAGAGCTATACAGCAGGGGAAAAACATTTTAAAGAAGATAATCAGAGACAAGAAACAACAAATATTCCAATTTGGATAAAAGAGGATAAAAAATGGATTGCTGGTTATCTCCTCTTGAGAGGGAGGGGTTATGCTTATGTTTCTACAAATGACAACCCTCCTAAGAAATTTTGGGTCCCTTTGCGCCTCGTTAGAAATAGGACTGGCGCTGATGATCAAGGTCAGGTTGCTAGGACTATAGATTCCTCCCCACATCAAGTACAGAGTGCTCAAGATATTGACAGTTGTGGTGCTGCTGAGGTGACTGGGAAAGTAAGTGAAGGATTAACTTTCATACCCCATATTCTCAGTGAATCTGACAAAAGTGAAAAATCCTTACAGTCCGGACTACATATAGAAAAACAGAAACCTGTTTTCACTGGATTACAAAATTTGGGTAACTCATGTTACATGAATTCAATATTGCAATGCTTGTATAATATTACAGACTTGACTCAGTATTTTTATCAAGAGCATTATAAAAAAGATATTAACAGAGAAAATCTAAAGGGACATAAAGGTAAATTAGCAGATGAATTTGGTCATCTTATTAAAATCATGAGAAATGGATGCCATAAGTATTTCAATCCTGAAACTTTCAAAGCAACAATAAGTTTACTCAATGACCAATTTGCTGGACACAACCAACAGGATCCTCACGAATTATTAATGTTTCTTATAGAAGGACTACATCAAGATTTGCTTAAAAATTCAATAACAGATGAAACTGTACACTTTATAGACAATGATAAATATGAACAATTTAGAGTTTGCAAATCTATTATCTATGATACCTTTCAAGGACAGTTTAAATCTGTACTACAGTGTCTTACATGTTACCAAAAGTCTGAGGTTTATGAAACATTTGTTCAGTTGTCCCTGGCTGTCAAGTCTGCAGATAAATGTACTTTACAGTAATGCCTTGTTGAATTTTTTAAAGAAGAAGATTTGAGAGATAACAATAGAATTCACTGCAATAATTGCAACACTAAAAGAGATTTTTCAAAGAAAACATATTTATGGAAAATACCTCCTGTATTGATAATTCATTTGAAACGTTTTGCTTTTGATGGAAAACAGATTAAAAAATTATACACTTATGTGGATTTTCCTTTGGAAGACCTCAATTTAGCAGAATTCACTCAAGAAGATAATAACAAGATTGAAAAATATAATTTATCATCAGTATCAAATCATTTTGGTCAAGTTCATTATGGACATTGTACTTCATATTGTAAAATTGCCACAGAACAGTATTGGATCAATTTTGATGATAAGAAGATCAAGAAAATCCCTATTGCATCGGTAAAATCTACAGCAGCATATATCTTGTTTTATATTTCTCAGAGATCTACTATGAAGACTTAATGATCATTTCCTTTATTTGTCAATTATCATTGATGTTTTACTGGTCATTTTTTAGGTATGATTGCTTAATAGGAATGAATACGATGAATCCCCATTGTGGTTGTTTGTATGATGTATTTATGCCTTAATTTCAGTATTGTTTTAGGTTACTATTAATTAGAAGATTTTGTAATATATTGATGTTACTTAAGACCTATATGAAAGAAAGATTCTTAATCATGTTAATGTTGCTTTATGATTGTGTATCGATATATGTTCATTTGGCAACTTTTGACTTTTCATTGTAACATCAGTGTTTTATTGCTCTCAACATAGATTTTGAGATGAAGGTATAATCATTGTTTTGATATAACCATAATTTTGGGTAGACTCTGTTCACAGTGCTCATTATTGATGACTGATTATAATAC
The DNA here is from genome assembly GCF_024139225.1 of Suncus etruscus. Taxonomy (NCBI): domain Eukaryota; kingdom Metazoa; phylum Chordata; class Mammalia; order Eulipotyphla; family Soricidae; genus Suncus; species Suncus etruscus. The sequence continues at coordinate 13,824 of NW_026060320.1, read as the reverse complement.
ATTTATTGTTTCATATTTGCATTATAGAATGTTATGGTTATGGTGTATATGAAATTCTTGATCATCTAGATTTACTCGACTTTGATTTAAAAAGTTTTTTTGTTACTATAATTTTTTGTTATTTTGAAATATTCATTTAAACAGTTTTTTTATTATTATATTTTCAAAGTGTTTTTTCTTTTTTCTTTTTGATTCAATTCAAATTTTTCTTTGGCTTTATTTTGATTCCTGTCTAATAGATATTTCTGGCAATTATAAATGAGTGTTATTCCCATAATTTTGTATAATATGTATTTGCATGTGTATCGGTTTTGTAATTTTTGTTTATGGTTTTCTTTCCCTGATACTTTATGCCTTAATTTATTATTTCTCACAATTCATCTTTTCTTCCTAGTTCTTAACATTTTATTTGTAGGAATCTCATCACAATTGCAAGCCTCCTGATATCGAACTGAGGAATACATCATTAACTGTTCCAGTGCTGTGTTCTATATCAAGTTACAACTCGTCTTTCCTGATTCATCAAATGTTTTTGATTGGACTTTTAGGAGTTCTATACTCCTTATTTTTTGAGAGTAACTTTGAACCTGATAAAAATTTTTTTAACTTATATATTTGTATTTTTTATGATTAAAATCTTTTAAAGTATATTTAATTTATGATTAGTGTAATTAAATGTTTTTAATTAATTGAAATTAATGTTTTTAATTTTATAGTATTTAATATTTCATTAAAGTTTTGTAATTGTAATTATGTAGTGTTGTATTGTATTGTATATTATTATTGTATTTTATTGTATACTATTATTGTTTGCTTACAAAAAAGGGGGAATTGTTGAGTAATTGTTGTAATATTGTTTTTGCCTGTCATCCCACCTGGATCTTCCAGGTGGGGGTGATTAAGGAATGAAATAAAAAGCTTGTTGGGGAGGCATAGGGAGCTCTTTTGCCAGAACTGACTGCTGGTTCGGTTTGCTTTTTGGAGCTGGCTGCAACTGACAAAAGACTTTCTTTGCTGAACCTTTGGTCCCCTCTTCTTTTGCATTCATTGATTATTTACTTCGGACATTATTATCAAAGTCTCCCCCAAAAGGGGGGACGGAAGGATGGGATTCAATTTATCTTTTTGGGAATCATTCTTTGACTTGGAGACCATCAACAAGGGGTTTGACCTACCCCCACAATACTGGATGTCATTTTCAGTATGTGTCCACAGAGGAGATGTTTTGGTTTCAAGTTGCATCAAAGATAAATTATTATCATTTTGTGTATGTAAGGAAATACTGAATATAATGGCTTCAGGAAGTGATAATCCTTTCTTAGAGTCAGTGTCAATTGCTGTCCAAATTAGGTCGTATTGACTCCATTTGTTGTGTGAGAACTTTTTTATTATATATTCAGCCAGAGTTTCAAATGTGACTTTGTCATCTGTAGTTAGAGGATATACTGTAGAAAGAGCTGGTGTACCTGGTAAACTACATAATTAAGAGTTTGTGCCAACATACTTATTCCAGGATATAAACTATGAGTCAATTGTGCTGCTTTCAACATCAAAGATGTCTCAATATCTACTTTTTGAGATTCACATTGATCACTTGGTAATACTTTTGATGCTAAAGTCTCTTGTTGGAGAATTTTTTAGCGTTTCAGCCCAAGTCCACTGTGTCCGAGATTTTATTGTTGAATATTCAGCTATATTCTGTATTTGCATTGTGGAGGCAATAGCATCTGTCAAGCTATTTATTATAAAAGATTCTGTCTTATTCCATGGTGTGGTAGGGGAGGCTATAATTTCTGTTCTGGAAATTAAAGTTTGAGTTTCTCCATTATTCCATGAGATGACTTTGAAAGTCATATCTTGTGGGACAGTTTCTACAGTTGGATAGTTAGCCTGAGTCCATGGTGCTGCTATTGAAACTAATGTCGCTAACCAGATATTTGCTCTTGGTGATTCATCCCTAGTTTCTGATATACTTAAAGAAGTTATAGCTGTCATAGTCCTTAGCAAATAACTTGATGCTAGTGATTCAATATGGGTCAATACTGTGATTTTACAGTCTACATTATTAGTCGCTAGATTTACTGGTGATTTATCACTGGACAACTTTTTTCCCATATCATATTCAGACTTTGTCAGGAAACTCAATGATGATAGAGAATAATCAGAGAAAATGAGCGTATTTCTTTCAGCTGTACAAATTATTCATGCATTAACAGATAAAGACTCATTCCCTGTCTGTGAGATAAGAATAGAAGCAACAGAACCTGTCCAAGGAAATAATGATAGAGACAAAGTCTGAGTGTTTGACATATCCATACTGGTTTCAGTATATCCTGATAGGATTGGGGCTATAGATAAAAAGTCAGTTACATTTACTGTTGGTAAGTTACAATGTGCCCATACTTTTGCTGTAGAAAGTTGAGGCTGAGTCCAAATACTTATTGAGAGTGAATTAGATTGTGCCCATTGTGGAGACACAAGAGACTGTGTCCAAAATCTCATAATTAGAAATTCATCCTGGATACTATATGTAACTGTACCTGTTTCAGATGGTGTCCAAACTTTTACAGTTTCAGTAGGAAATTTTCTACTATTGTTCCAGACACAAATTTTGTCAAACATTTTCTCCTAAAGATTCAACCTTGTTTCTGAATGCAAAGTCATTGGATTTTGCTAGGTAGAGTACTGGTCTGGGTAGAAGATTTGAGTGAATAAGTTATTGATAGTTTTGAGACGTTTAGTAAGACTCATTCTGCATCTGCGGTATGGTAGTTTCTGTCATAGAGTGAGGCCAGGAATTTATTGGCATAATTGTAGCTACATTCAACATTGAAAATGTACCAGGGACTGTCAGAGTTGAGACATTTTCTATTTGAGTTTCACCATGAAAACGCAGGGTAACTTGTTGTTTGTAGTCTCTGATCTACTAACAGAATAATATACTGTATCACAGTATGTATAATATACTGCATCACAGATATGATATTTGAAACTGCAGCTTTTGTCCAGGGGGGGAGACCAAATTGTAAGAGAAGGTTCTACTTCCTCAGCCCAGATATGCATATGTGAAGACTCTGCTTGTGACAATGGTGTGGTTTTTTGAGTCAGAGGATGGCTCCAGATCTCTACTTCAGGAAATTCAGCCTGTATAGAAAATGGATAAGTTTGTGACCAGTGATTTATATCTGAAGTTTTATGCAGTGTCCACTGTAAAGTATTATCAGTTGAAGAATTTACTTCTGGATAACCAGTTTGGCTCCATGGCATATCTACAGTAATTGTAGATAGTGTCTGTAGATTAAACAGTGAAGATTCCCTGGCCCATGGTGAGTCCATGGAAGTTAGAGTCTTTGTCCAGGTATTTGCAGAAAGTTCCAAGTTTGTTGCTAATGTGACAGAATGTTCAACTTCTGTCTAAGAATTTAGTTCTAAAGATTCAGTTCCTGATGTGACTGTATCAGCTGTAGATTTTATCCAGGAATTTACTCCTGGAGTTTCTGCGTGATTCCATGTTGTGAATGTATCAGCCTCAGATTGTGTCCAGGAATTAGTTTCTTGATTTCTCTTCTTGGTCCTCGTTGAGATGCTGTCAATTTCAAATGGTCGCAACAATAGAGACTCTTCCAGGATCCATGTTGAGACAATGATATTTTCATAATTTGCCCACGAATACGACTGATACTCAGCCTGCACGCACAATGAGATTGTATCAGCTTTAGTATTTATACATAAATTTAATGGGTTAGATTCAAATTGGATGCCCTCTGTGACTGTTTTAGTTACTGTTTTTAACATACTGTTTTTTGTAATGTAGTTTGCCTGAGTTGACAGTGTGAATGAGTCTATTTCAGTCTGTACCCAAGGATATACGGTTAGGTACTCAGTCTGTGGCCATGGTATAACTCTGTTAGACACAACTTTAGTCCAGAAAATTATCTCTGAAGATCTACTTTGGTCCACCTGTGTGACCATATGAGACACAGACTGTGTCCAAAGATTTGTTGCTAAGGATTCATAATCTTTCCATGCTATAAATGTAAAATTTTCAGACTGTTTCTAGGGATGAAGTACTAAAGTTTCATCTTGGGTACATGTTGTGATTGTGTCAGCAATACTTCTTTTCCACATCGCTGTATCGAAGGGCTCTCCTAGGTTTACAGATTGTGTCCAGATATATTTTACAACAGATTAAGTTTGAGTCCACAGTATGACTGACTCAGATACAGATATTGGGTACATAGACCGAGAAATTTAGTCATTTCCCAATTTGTGAAAGTTTCAGATAAAAATTGGAGGTTTGGTATAATTGTGTCATCTTCTGACTCTGTCCAAAAACTTACTTCTGAGGATTCATTCTGCATATGTAATATCATTGTACTAGCTTAACTTTGTCCCAAAGGGTTGATTATATCGTTTTCTGTTTGCATCCAGGGTTTCGTTTCAATTTCCAGTTGGATCCTGAAATTATTTTTCTCACCTTCAAACTCATCCCAATGACCTACTTTATTTGCTTCATGAATCCAGTTATCTTTATCAGTAAACAGCTGTTTCCAAGGTCTGTCTTCAGATTATGACCAGTAATAGGCTGTTTGAATTGCTGTTTCTAACAATGTAAAAGTCTAAATTTGCTTCTGGAACCAAAATTTGGCATTATCATCAGCAAAGTGAGGCCAAAGTCTATCTGGATCACCTTCAAGTTGGGGCCATTATTGTGTATGAACTTTTGTTTCTAACCAAGATTTGAATACTCCCCGCTGAGTTCGGTACCATGGAATTATTCTATCAGCCTCTAGCTAATGAAAAGATAAAGTTGTTTGAGAATCAAGTTGATTCCAGGTTCTAATTGTATCAGTTTGTGTCTGCAGCAGGTCTCCGACTACATCCATTTCAAATCTTGTCCAGGGCCTTAACATTGAGACTTCAAGTTTTAGCCATGACTGGATGCTCATCTTAAGTTGCCTCCAAGTGTTAATATCAGGGTGAATCCAGTTTTTTAAGATCTGACTGGGTCACTGGTTTCATTGGATCATATAACCAACCTCTGCCAATATTATTTTCTAGCTCGTACCAGGGCCTGATGCTTTCTTCTTCAGTGTAAGTCTATGGTTTAAAGTCATGTGCTTCTGAGTGAGTCCAAGAATTTTCTTTAATCTCTTTGATTTGGGTTCTGTAACTGATTTTTTAAAATTTTGGTAGAATCCAGCGTCTGAGTCTTTTAATTCTAGGGCGCAACCATGACCATATTAAATCATCTTTCAGCTGAGTTACTGGTCTTATGGCTGGGTTTGGGGCCCAAATTGAGACCACTTCAGTTTGAAGCCAAGGTCTGATAAAATCAACTTTATTGTGACTAAAGGGTATATTATCAAAAGTATTTATTAAGTACTTCATTTTATCTTTAGTCTGGATCTGGGGTTTGGGGGGTAAACTAAGCACATGTTCAATCGCTGTTTTTGTTATCTGCATTTGACTTACATGTTTAGGCATAATGGACTTATATTGGGAACAAGACACCATCTTTAGAGTATCTAGAGTATTTTTCGCAGATGGACACCAAGTAAAGGACATTAAAATTGCTGAAGTAGTCTGAAACTGAGTTGCTTTATATTCATGTGTTTTCAAATATTCATGTCTTATGCCCAGAAATTCTTAGGTCCCAACTATATTTAAAATAGGCTGAAATGATGGATCCAAAGCGTGATTTGCTGTTATAGAACAGGATACTTCCACATGCCGTGCAGAATGCTCCCGGAGTTCAATTTTATTGACCGTTGTACGGGCTTGTACACATATGTTGTAAATTATTGATTTAACAACACTGGTGAGACTACCGTCTCCCAGGTGAACTTAGGTTCTAATACTCTTTTCTTTAGGTTTAAGAGCCATAACTTTTTTATCAGGCTCAGCACTTGTCCAATGTCCAAATTATCAGAGATAATTTCTATCCATGGACTAGATTGAGGTTGACTATATAAAGGAAACTTATTAGACTAAGTTTGAGACTGGTTCACTGGGAATTTGATGATTGAGTCAAGTTGCATATGTAACTGTCTATTGTTAAGAAAAGAATCTTTAATGTTTGAACCAAAAACTACTGGAAAGCTTGGGCACTTTCGATACAGTGGGAGTGTCATTAATCTCCATGACTGTATAGATGATCTACTGAAGACAAAAATGGCAGAGTTCCTGTTGAGAGTAACTTGCGGATCATGTTCTATCTCAAAAACCGCAATGTTGGGTATAGAAAATGATGGATTAGAAGGCTTGTGGGATGTCTTGATGATGCATCTTATTCAAGGTAGGGATGGAGTAGTCTTGATGACTGGCATAGGTTCAGAGCATGTCACTGAGGACTCAATAGACAGACCTATTAGATTCCAATGGCTTCCACAGCAACATAGAAGAGTACTACCCTGTTTCACCTAAGTGAAGAAACAAAAATAAGCCAAACATAAACATGCATAGCATAAATTATAAATATTTTATAATTAAAATTTATGCTATGCATGTTTATGTTTGGCTTATTTTTATGTTTATGTATGGCTTATTTATGTATTAAAATATGTGTAGCACTAATTAATTGTTAACATGTAATTCTTAGGTAAATTGAAAAACATATTTATGTGTTTGATAACAAATACAATGTAAGATAAACAATTTACAAATACATTAAAATAAAACATTTACATATTTCTTCTATATCAAACCCCACATATTATGGTGACTAGTTGTTAAAAGATACACATTTCAGGAAACTTTAGAGGAGCAAAGGAATCAAGGGAAGGAATGAGCCTTAAGTATATATGAGTGGGCACTTGGTTTTCTTAACGATGGTATATTTTCAGGGTTGCAATGAGGCATATTTTTCTGAATAGGACAGCAGAAAAGACAGTAGAAAACGTTTAGGAATGTCTACATTATTTGTTAGAAATACATAAGTATAGGCTCCATTATTGGACATGTGCAGATACCAAAATCTCCAGATACAAAGGTCTGATCTCATCATCCAGGGTGGAACAGAAGTTTTCCATACACCACAAAAGAACCTAGGGGCAAATAACTGAACATGTATGGAGTCTGTAATTATTCCCATGACAGTATATGTCAAGGGTGGAGAAACACTGTACCTATTAGGGAAAGGAAATTCCCTTTCTAATTTCCCCCAAAATTTACTGTGTCTATGCAGAAAAAAAGAAAGGCAGCTTAAAATAATTTGGGGATGGGGTTTGTTATTGTTGCTGTAGTTGTTTTCATTTTTTGTGTGCTTTGTTTTGTTCTTATTTCAGGACCCTGGTTATTGTGTGGTGGTTGTCTTTATTGCTGTGGTGCATTTTGGATTTTTTGTTTGATTTTTCTTTTGGTATTGTTAATATGTTTCTCTTCCTTTTTACATTTTGTCTCTCAAATTAATATTTATAGCCTCTTGAAGGATTCTGCCCATTTTTTGCTAGCTTGATTTTTACCCCCAATTTATGTATTTTCTTTTACTCAAACAGAACCACGTAACTTGAACCATTTTGTTCTACCTCTCAAATTGAGGGGAAACAATGGAGGGTACCAAGACAAACAGTTGTATGATCACTAAGTAGTAACAAAATGTTCGAACTTAAACACCAAACTCAATCTAACGACAACAAAATCAATACCCAATTTAAAACAAGCTAGACACAGAGGGGACCACTTAAACTAGCAGCTCAGGGGGTCAGGGAGGGAAATATGGAATGCATGCTGGGCGGAGGGAGGACAACATCGGTGGTGGGAATGCCCCTGATTCAATGCCGCTATGTACCTAAAATATTACTGTGAAAGATATGTAATCCACATTGGTAAAAATAAAAATCATGATTATATAAAATACATAATTAAACTTGTTTTAAGATGAAAACAAAATCATAGACTGATTAAGTAAAATTTCTAACCTCTAAAAATCAACTACATCAACATTTTGTGACATCCTTCTCCCCTTAACTGGAATAACCACCATTTGTACTCTCATATATATTATTTGCCTATATATGCTTTTAATGAAAGCTATACATTCTTGTTCTCATTATACTCTTCTTTTCAATGAATTAATCATTTCATCTTCTCATCTAAACCATTAGCACAGGAGCTGGTTTTTTATTCTGAGCAGGCAGAAAAATACTAAAAGTAGAATTGTAAGGATTTATTAAACCATAGAATAGATTAAAAATCTCACTGTTCTGTATCTGTTTCAAAACATATTGCTTTAATCTTGTCATAAATTTATTAGTAGAAGTTTTGAATGTTTGGATTTATCCTTTATTTATTACAATATATCTATTGATCCAGTTCTATAGGTGTATATGCTAGACTTATATGCTGTAGGTCTATATGTTAGACATATTTTTCTGCTTTGGGACACACCTGGCTAAACTCAGAGACTGATTCTATATTCAGACTGATTCCGTATTCAGCCATCACTCTTGGAGGGCAATATGTTGTGCTAGACATTTGATAGGCATTGGCCAGCTACAAAGGAAGGGATTTAATTACTATACTATGCCTATACTTAATACTGTACTAACCTATATTTATTCTGCCAAGGCTGATTTCTACTATTATTTGGCCTATTTGTGTTATGGTGGCCTGCTAGCAGTAAGCCATTTCAAGAGAAATGACACATGCAGCCTAGTGTTAAATCTTGGCTCCACTTCCTTTGTCTGCCCGAATACTGTTCCACATGGCCAGTCTGACTCTATTTTACCGGACAGCTCCCCTAACTACTTCTGTATCTTACATGTATGGTGAATTATTTAGGTTTCACATTCTTTTTGCTGTTCGTGTTTAATAATATCTTTATTTATGGACCATGATTACGAACATGTTTGTACTTTGATTTTGGCTGTAAGGTAAAAAGAACACCCCTCTTCACCAATACAACCTTCCCACCTGCATCCAAATTACCAGTATAAAGCATTCAAAGAATAAGCATACCCTCCATTATAAATCTTCTCCATTTCACAGCCTTTTGTGGTCTTTTCCTGATGCATCCACTTCCAAAAATACCTCTATATCAAATTGGTTCCAAATTACCAGTATAAAACATTCAAAGTACAAACATATCTTCTGTTAATTCTCTCCATTATACTTTCATTAGTGGTAGTATTTTTGACACATCCACTTCCAAAACTGCATGTAACCTGTGGGAAGTCTTACAATATTTCTGTGCCGGCCAGATTCAAGTCTCCAAATCCTGGCTGATATGCGCATCTAGCACCCAACACTTACAAGTTAAGGGCCACTCCCTCGAAGTTCTTCTAATGTTATCACTACTGAAAAGTTGGACGATATGATTTTCCACTCTCCTGCTCCAAACTAACTCTGGCAGCTTAATACCCATATAGTGTGAGAGTAGTCTGGTTGCTGGCATGCATTTGTAAATTCCATCATTACATAGTAAGAGTGGTTCCAATATCCTTTATGATAATTGGCTTTGTAACCATACTGCCAGTCTAAACAATACTCCTATAATTCATCATTGTTTGAGCTCTTTTAGCCAGATTGAGTAAAGATACTTACACTACTTACTAGTAAAGATACTTACTACTACACTCTAAATGATGGTTGAAACATCTTGACACTATGCACAAATATTGTCCTGGCTATCGACTGTGGCATAATAGGCTCCTAAAATTAGCAGGCGAAAGGAGCACCTTGGCTCTTCCCTCCTACTCTAGTACCAACTGTTTCAGCACCTGTTTCATCTTTCACCTGTTTCAGCCCAAAGCCCACCACTAGTACATTCTTATTTGTCTGTTACTGTTTCTGTAGCTCTGGAGAATCCTAACAAGTGGATGATACATTTCAGTTCTTCTCTCCTATGTCAGCCTGAATTCCACTGCTAGGTTCAAACTTGTTTATAGAATCGACCCCACTTGAAATACACTTTAAACTGAGCTATTCACTGAGTAATTCTGCATTCTAGCGAATATATATGGCTTTCTATATCTACCTATATCCACATTATGCATAGTAGTGCATAGTCTAATTCATATTTACAGTGGTGGTATCATTAGAAGAAGTTCGAGGGAGTGGCCCTTAACTTGAAAATGTTGGGTACTAGATGCACATGTCCGCCAGGATTTGTAGACTTGAATCTGGCCAGCACAGAAATACTGTAAGGCTTCCCACATGTTACATGTGTTTTGGAAGTGGATGTATCCAAAAACTACCACTAATGAAAGTATAAAGGAGAGAATTAACAGAAGATATGTTTGTATTTTGAATGCTTTATACTGGTAATTTGGAACCAATTTGGTATAGAGGTATTTTTGGAAGTGGATGCATCAGTGGATGCATCTATATCTATTTCTATATCTTAACTAATGAATAAAACACTTGTTCCTGTGCAGGCCTGGATGTGGATCTGCATTGCTTTCCTCATGCACACTCCTAGTACTCTTGCCATTTGAGATAATGAACACTGCCCATAGATGCTATTTCAGAATATAGGGTGAAACCTCATCTCTGCTCTGCCCTGATACCTTGAATCCTACTCTGGATCTGACTTTTGTACCACAACTCAAAATTATCTCCTAATGTCTCCTCATAAATTTTGGTGGCCTCACTGGTGAATAACTTGTTTATCTTAACAAGTATGTGTAACATTTTGGCTTCAGCATGGATTAAGTTGTCACATGTTAACTCTGAAATATTCATATCACATACTCTAAGCAGTGCTGAAAACAAATAAGGGCCCAGTATAGAATCAATATATTGCCACAATTGCCTTCTATAAAAATGTGGTGTTTACCGTGTGCTTGCTACTCCAGGTTAGGTAAGGGTTGTACAGGTAAGGGTTGCTTCCATTTGTTATCACTGGACCAATTTGACACAGAGCCATTCCTACCCAAGAGAGTCCCGGCAGCCTCCACTTTTTAAGAAACCACACCACAGTTTCTAAAATGTTCTACTCAAAAACTGCATATACCTCAAAGATTTTATTCCTCTCGTTTTGTGGATGTGGGCAGATTAGACACAGAAGATGCCAAAGGCTTTATCCTTCAGCCTCTGCCAGGAAGTTTAATGACAAAGATTCACTCCAATCGTAGCAAAAACACCTAAAAACCAATTGGTGAAAACTCATAAAATCTATCATTTTCATTGAGTAACAATACTACTGAAGACAAAATAACAATTCTCAATGTATTTACTGACACTATCATGAGAATAATCAATATGTCCAGGGAGAGAATGGCACATGTGGTCAGGAAATAACAAGAAAGTATGAGCTCTAAATAAAACTACTGTACTTAGAAATGACAGAAATAAAAAAATAAATGTTCTAGATAGAAGAATAACATAAATTGTAAAATTAATAAGAAGCTCCAAGATGAGATGGAGGAAATCACTAGGAAATAGCAGAAGGTGAAAAGAGCTGGAAATGAATTGAAGATTATCTATAGTATTAATAATAAATTATCTTAATTATCTTAAGAGCAAAAATAGAAGAATCATTGAAGTTCCTGAAGAACAATGAATATTGTTGAGTATTGTACCTAGACATCAGAGAATGGAAGACTCTTATTGAAGATAATACCAATCAGAAATAAACATATAAAATTCAAGGATAAATGCATAATATTGATATGCAGGAACATAAAAAGCTACATAGGGAAAACCCTGAAGATGTGTAACATATCTATCAAATATGAGTCAATGATCCAGAATGACCTGAAATTTACAATACAGGAATTCAATGAAATAAACACCTCACCATGAATACTCTATCCTGTGATGTAAAATAAGTATACAGAGCTCCATGGAGAAGCAATAGCCTAGTAAACTTACTTCCTTGGAATCAGCTTGATGGGAAGCATTAAAAGAGCTCATCAAGTGGCATTGAGTATGGCACTCACTAATGATGAAAATGTTACAGAAAGAAATTAACCATCACAAATTTCCTTTGATATTTACTGTTAATTCTATTCCCATTTCCTTAAGTTTTACTGGAGCAAATAATATGAAATAAATTTAATATACGCCTGCCTAAGGAGAAAACTGGAAAATGGGAGAGACCTGTGAGAACTGGGGCAGGAAAAGCTCCCCTTTTTCTTTGGTGGTGCTCTTGGGATTATGACTGAAATAATTTTATAGATAAAAATGTAAATCACTGTATCTCAATACACATTCATGGGTAATAAAAGAATATTCCAAGAACCAAGGTGGGGAAGATGGCAGAGAGAATTTATAGATAATAGCAACAGTTAAACAATACACAGAAAGTAAAAATTACTCTTTGTATAATGACAATTAAAGAGCTTATGCTCACCAAGTGGGAATGGCCCTCATTCTTTTTCACTCTGTACCTTAACTATTACTGTAAATGACTTGCAATTCACTTTAATCACAAAAAGAATTATTTAAAACAAAAAGTTTATCCTTCTCTTTGGACTCTTCTATTTAGGGGTGGGTTAAACACACCTGGCTGTGTGTCTAGGATTTATATTTGTCTCTGCTCTAAGGGGTCACTTCTGGTATACTTAAGGGGAACAACAAAAAGGTGATTAGGGTCAAACCCAAGTCAGCCAGCCATGTGCAAGGCAAGGACCTTTCCTGCTTTACTATCTCTCTGGTACCATAAAACCAATTTTCAAAGTAGCATTTATATATTTATAATTTGTTAATTAAGACTGACTACAAGATATTTATAAGCACACATTTTAAAGCTTTGCATACCTATCTACCTTACCAGTAACCGATTGGTTGGTTTTAAGGGAAACTTAAAGATATATGGCCACACAACACCCACTAGACTTTTCATGATCTTAGACCCCTGTTGCCATACTCCCTAGTCTACATGCATGATGGCTGGATTCCAATAGGATTACTGCGGTGAAGGCTCAGTCTCTCCCCCCAAAAAGGGTCCTGATATACACTGCTGAGCAAAAGGCCAGTTGTGCCTTAGGTTAGCACTTGACAGGATAGCAAACGTGAATTTACTAAACACTTAAGTATGGAGAGAATTAAAAATATTGAATAAACAGTAAAAAACATTGTGTGCCTTTGCCCTTGCATTAAAACAAGGAATCCTGGAACATACCTGATTTATTCAAAGCTGATGAAATAATCTACAATAATGCTTTCCTAAGCTGGCAGAATTAGTAATGATATTTTAGTCAGTTATTTAGTATTGTGTAGGCTACCAATGTGTTTGGTTTCCTAAATACATCTGCTCTCTCTTCACATTAGCTCTTTGCTATAATATTAAATGGATGATGGGATAGTACTTTGTCAATTAATAGTTGACTAGCAAGAATTATATCCAAAAAGAAAGAAATAGTATTTTTCTGATTTCTGTTGACTACCAAGAATCATATTTAAAAGGAGATAATCAGTACTTTTCTGGTGTCTGTTTATGGTAAATGATACTGATTACAAAGAATTTATAGTATATTATAACATTTAGATGATGCCTAATGATGATGTTTAACCTATAACAAAATATGTTACGCTTGATCTACCCAACTTCCTATTATTGATCACGTTTTGCTTAAATATGAAGCAGAATCCCCAATAAATCGGACTCATTTTTAATTAATCTTGAGTATATCTGGTCTTTGAGGACCCACCTTTTGCCGACTCCTTTCTTTCATCCTCCTATGGATTAACCTTGTCGCCCCTCTTAGTGCTGCTTGACTAAGCTGGCCTGCAACACCCTGTCAGTTTTTTAGTGCCTGCAAGGTGATGTAGGCAGACACTCAAATTAGACATGCACCTACTGTATGGATGCACATGTACAATGTAGACAGACACTAATCCTGTCAAGTATCATTTATGAGAAAAATGGAAAACAAAAAA
>NW_026060319.1:0-28078 GCF_024139225.1 Suncus etruscus | reverse complement strand
CAGTGATTTCTGAATGCAGAGCCAGGAGTCAACTTAAACACCTCTAACTATGTCCCAAAGCCAATAAAAGTTTTTTTTTAAATAAATTTTCTCCCACCTCCCCCCAAATCCCCTCCATCACAAGTAACTCTTTAATAAATGCTATTATGGAGGGCTTTTTGCAGACCATAGGCTATCTCATTGTACTCTAACAGCAAACTCTATGGAGAGGTCATTCAAAGTAATACCGAGAGTCAGTCAGGAAAAACTCAAAATTTCATTGCTATGGTATTATATTTTGACATTCATTATCTACAAAGGAAGATTAGAGACCTAAGATATATGCAGGGGCTAAGGTGATTATCTAGTAACTCATTCCATATCAGGTTCCACGTATGGTCCACTGACAGGAGAGACCCATGAGCGCAGTCAGAAGTGAATGAATATCAAAGTTAGCAAAGCTCAAGGATTACTCCTGGATGTGTACTCAGAAATCATTTCTGGCAGGTTTGGGATATAGGGAGATCTAATCTTGGTTGGCTGCATGCAAAGCAAATGCCACTATCACCATATTATCTTCCTGGCTCACATTTTGTTCCATTTTTGGTGGTAAATTATTTTGTCAGTTTCATGAACCACTTTCTCCTCAGAAAATTATCAAGGCAACCATTGAGAGATGAAGTTCAATAGCTGTTTACCCTTTTTGAGTTGCCTTGGACCAGCTGTCTTCTCCCTCTACTATTCTAAGACTTCCTCTATAGAATGGTGATTCTCAGCCTACTGCTATCAGAGTTTTTCTGTGAGGATTAAATGTTATGAAACATCTCAGCCACATGGTGTATGCTTAGAATACTTTGAACACGCCAGAAAGGTTAGCAGATATTATATTTGTTTATTGTTATCAACAAACCCTTACAAAACCCTTACCAGTTACTGTTCTGAATCTTTGATAAGTGTTTTACATGCAGGAGTATGATCTCATTCTTTGCCCAACTCTATTGTGAGAATAACTCTGAATTTCCACATATTATGACAGGAACTCTTGGGACATTTGTATAGTGTTACTTGATGGTTGTGACAATTAAACACAGAGTTGTGTGTCTCTGGTACTTTTATTATTAGTGATTCTGCTTCTTTCTAGGGCTTAACACATAGTTTTGTTCTCACACTTGATATGAAGGTCACTCAAATATTACAGGGTTTGGGAACTGACTAGAATACTTAGCAGAGGATTGGTTGGGAATCCTTCTATAAAGTCATGATACAGTACCAAGCAAATGCATGAGTGGAGAGTCAATTTGTGAAATTATTCATGGATTTCACGTGAAACCAAACAGAGAAAATATTAAAACAATTAGGGGCCAGAATGGTGGCACAGCAGTAGGGCATTTGCTTTGCACGTGCTAACCTAGGACAGACTGCGGTTGGTTCGATCCTCCAGAGACCCATATGGTCCCTGAAGCTAGGAGCAATTTCTTAGTGCATATCCAGGAGTAACGCCAGTTACTCACCAGTTGTGGCCCAAAAACCAATAAAAAAGAAAAAAAGAAAAAAAAAACCAAGAACCAAACAAACAAAAAAATTACAGATATATTGATTTTACGTATACCATTAGCATGCTAGATATGTATATATAAAATGTTTAAAATGCTCAAAAATGTTTACTATTGTCACACATGTAAAATATTTATAAAAATTTATCAATATTCTCCTTTCATCTGTAGTGGATTTAGGAATACTTACACAAAACTAAGATGTCAAGAAAAGATCCATCATGATTGTATATCATGCGGGCTTTCAGGTATGTTCACACACATTTTATTTTTTAAATGAATAATGAAAATAAGTATTTATTTAATCATTGAGATCGAAAGGAAAATGGTGTGCCTTTGGTAGCTTCTTCTTCTTTGGATCTCATTGATTAAATCCACTACACATGACTGATGTAATATGGTCTATCTTTTTCTTTATGACTTGTTTTCTTAACATGACATCCTCCATATTTTAGAGTAAGGCAAAGTTTTCTATATTTTTATCTATTTTATTTATTCTTATAGCTTTCAAGTCTTATATTGCTTATATATGCAATGGAATATATACATATATCATATATATATATGATATATGTATATATATATATACACACCAACACAACAATTTATTCATTCATCACTGTGTACTTCTTTCTGTTTCAGGATCTTGCTATTTCAAATAACTCTGCAATAAATATAGGTGTTCACATATCTTTTAAAATTAGTGGTTTTGTTACTTAAGGTTGTTATAAAATAGTGGATTTACTGCAATGGAAATTTTATTTTTGATGGTTTGAGAATATTTAGAATATTTTCCCATAAAAGCTTAGTCAGATAACCATCCAATGGCAGTGAAGATTGTTCCTTTTTAACTGCATTCCTCTGATATTTACTTACTTCCAGTTATCAAGATATAAAACTTTCTCACTGATATTTCATTGTTGTTTTGATTTGCAGTTCTAAATAATCAGTGATAATACACTACCTTTCTTTTTTTCTTTTCTTTTCTTTCTTTCTTTCTTTCTTTCTTTCTTTCTTTCTTTCTTTCTTTCTTTCTTTCTTTCTTTCTTTCTTTCTTTCTTTCTTTCTTTCTTTCTTTCTTTCTTTCTTTCTTTCTTTCTTTCTTTCTTTCTTTCTTTCTTTCTTCCTTTCTTCCTTTCTTTCTTTCTTCCTTCCTTCCTTCCTTCCTTCCTTCCTTCCTTCCTTTCTTTCTTTCTTCCTTCCTTCCTTCCTTCCTTCCTTCCTTCCTTCCTTCCTTCCTTCCTTCCTTCCTTCCTTCCTTCCTTCCTTCCTTCCTTCCTTCCTTCCTTCCTTTCTTTCTTTCTTTCTTTCTTTCTTTCTTTCTTTCTTTCTTTCTTTCTTTCTTTCTTCTTTCTTCTTTCTTTCTTTCTTTCTTTCTTTCTTTCTTTCTTTCTTTCTTTCTTTCTTTCTTTCTTTCTTTCTTTCTTTCTTTCTTTCTTTCTTTCTTTCTTTCTTTCTTTCTTTCTTTCTTTCTTTCTTTCTTTCTTTCTTTCTTTCTTTCTTTCTTTCTTTCTTTCTTTCTTTCTTTCTTTCTTTCTTTCTTTCTTTCTTTCTTTCTTTCTTTCTTTCTTTCTTTCTTTCTTTCTTTCTTTCTTTCTGTGTTTGGGCTACACCCAGTGATGCTCAGGGGTTACTTCTGGCTATGAGCTCAGAAATTTCTCCTGGCTTGGGGGACCATATGGGACTCTGGGGGATCAAACTGCAGTCCGTCTTAGGTCAGCTGCATGCAAGGCAAATGCCCTACCACTTGTATCATTGCTCGGGCCCCGATAAACACTTTTGTTAGGCACTGTTGAAAATCTGTGTATTATCTAGGGGAAAGTTTCTAAAAAAGTTATTTTTACCCAACTCATATAATGAAAACTTATAGATGCTAACTTTATATAAAATTTTGGTATGGGTACACGGGAGACTTCTTACTTTGGAGGCATGAAGTTGTGAGTTTGACCTCCAGCACTGTCTTACATGCCAAGTGAGATCCTAGTTAAACTGTTGTTTGTGAACTAAACTCTTATATTTTGTTCCCAGATTCACAACAAAAATGTGTAACCTTCAACACACTGCAACAAATTGTGTAAGCATTGTAAAATAGTGTGCAGACACCACAAGTCAGTGGGTGATTCCAGTGAGCACCAAGACTCAGTGTCTGTATGGCACAATAAATCTGTTGTTATGTTTACAGATACAAAAATATTAAGTAAAATTGAAAAGAAAAGAGAAGAATTGAGGAATAAAAATGTTGGTAGATTGACGATCTTTATTCTTGCAAGTGAAACATATCAATAATGTCTTACTTTAAGACACTTAATATTGATCTGTAGTTGGCAATAACATTATTAAATTATTACCTATAGAAAGCAATTGATTCTTGATACAGCCAGGATGAAGTGGCAGGTGGCATTTGATCTAAAAGATATTTACCCTTTCGGAGTACTTCCTAAGTGAAAGTGCTCAGAGAGCTATCTAAGAACCTCCAGTAGAGATGACCCAAGGTCAAGGAAACCATGAAGTTCTTTTATAGGAAAATATCCTAAATAACATACAAAGGTTTTTTAACAGGCCTTGTCAAGTTTCATATCCTATATATTAAAAAAATAATGTTTTGTTTTGGGAGGCCACATCCAGTGATACGCAGGGCTTACTTCTGGCTTTGAACTCAGGAATCATTCCTGGTGGGAATTGGGGCACCATATGAATAATGGGATTAAATTGAATCAGTTGTATGCATAGCGGTACTCATTAAGCTGTCTTTCTGTCCCATACTGTACATTTTCTAATTTTGGTTCCTTGCTTCAATATTCTAAGCTATACATTGATCTACTAAAGGAAGCTGTGAAAAATATCTCAAGTTCTCATTATATTCCTAACTCTAGTAAGACTGGGATACATTTTAATAGATGAGGATGAGTCCTTGTTGTTTCAAGCACTGAATCCAGAGAGAATAATGATATATGCACCAGTTAAAAAAAAAATCAATGGTAACTGCTGAGGTACTACAATATAATTAACCTGCAGCATGTGCGATTTTGTGCCTTTAGAAGAGCACATAAAATTATCAGGTATATAGGTAAAACTTGAGCAAGGACAGTGGTATAAATAATCAGAAGCCAAGTATGAAAAATATAGAAACTGAAAACTGTGATTTTTTTCATATGAAACAGAAAAGAAAGAAGCAGAGAGAGAAAGGAATCAGTCAATCTGAATTGCCTGTAGAGGACTTTTAGAAAATGGCCTGTTGCAGAATTTGAATGACTAGTTTTATCAGTGATGACCGAATGTGCCTTTGCTCTTGCATTAAGTTACATTTACCTGTCACATTCTTGCCCAGCTCATAGACGAGCTATCATATTGCAAACCCTAAAATGCATCATGCTAAAAATAGCCACTATTGGGCCTGGAGAGATAGCACAGTGGTGTTTGCCTTGCAAGCAGCCGATCCAGGACCAAAGGTGGTTGGATCGAATCCCGGTGTCCCATATGGTCCCCCGTGCCTGCCAGGAGCTATTTCTGAGCAGACAGCCAAGAGTAACCCCTGAGCACTGCCAGGTGTGGCCCAAAATAAAAAAAAAATAGCCACTATTAAGTTTTTTGTTTGTTTGTTTTAGGCCACACCCATCCATGATCATGGGTTACTTCTGGCTCTGCACCCAGGGGTCACTCCAAGCAGTGCTGGGGGATCATATGGGATGCTAGGAATCAAGTCCGGCATGGCTGAGTGCAAGGCAAGTGCCCTTCTCACTGTACTCTTTCCAGCCTCTAACTACTGTTAACTTGAGATATGAAGAACATTACAGAAGGAAGTAAAGTGACTAGGTAGGCTTGAAAAGTCTATGACAATGATTCTGGGAACAGAAAATATTCTATCATCTATCCTCCATGGAAGATGACTCTCTTCTCTCTGAGTGGTAGGTTCTCTTCCTCTAAACCTGTTGAAAATATCACAGACAAAACACTATTTCTTAAGATAGTGAGTTTTAAATTCATTATCAATAGAAAATTTTATTTTATTCATGGACTTCCATTTCAGAAGCCCTAGCATGTCTGCATACTTCCCAGCAAACTCACATTGTTAATCCAGTTGGACTGGGAGAACAGTAATATGTGGAATGGAAGGTTGTTCAGGCTCAAATTTTAAAAATGAAGTTGCTTCTAGAAACTTCTAAAAGTGAAAGCCAGGAGCCTCTGCTATAGTCACATGATGAATTATTTTTGTACTAGACAGCAGGATCCTCTAAATTTCCATCAGGAAGTCATCAGGGAAAGCACAGAAAGTGCTCAGGAAGTCATAGTAAGTACTCAGGAGTCCATAGAAAATGTGAAAAAAAATATGTAGGAAGTCTGTAGGAAGTACTCAGACAAAACAATACAGTGCCCTACAGCTGTTGCTTACTTCATTGCATGATGAACCACAACTCTGGTAATCCCAATGAAACCCCTCAATATCAGGAACCTTCAGGTCCTTTGCTTGCCTACTTCTCCCTCAAATTTTACTCATATCATTCTCCTAAATGACAGGCATATGCAGAGATCAGTTTTTAGATACTATTAAGAATTGGAACATCAGAAAGGAGCATTTTCATTTTAGTATATTATTGATTTGGAATGTTGACTTTGCTTTTATGATGCATATGTGTTGGCAAACATATGGATATGGGAATGTCTCAGAAAAAGTATGGTAAGAAAGCATGAATGAGTGAGGCATAGGCTGGTTGTGTGTATATGGGGGGCATGTGTGTATCAGAAGGTGAGTGTATATGCGCAGAGGTATATTGGCACAAAGGCTGGTGAGTTAATTTGATACCTGATATCTGTATATATGTACATGTACTTAAGTTCATCTGTGTGCATTTGGAGAAAGGTCAACAAAGCACCATATTTTTTTAATTGTTCAATGTTCCTAAAAATATACTAAAATCGTTTCTAAAAAAATAATTGGGCCTCATATTCTAATGCCAGCCCTGCAATATCATGACTGCCACCACAAACAGTAATAAATGTCATATAGGGGTTACCCGACAGTTCAATGCTTCCAACACATCATTTCTGAGGGTCACTTTAGTCACCATGT
Organism: Suncus etruscus; assembly: GCF_024139225.1. Taxonomy (NCBI): domain Eukaryota; kingdom Metazoa; phylum Chordata; class Mammalia; order Eulipotyphla; family Soricidae; genus Suncus; species Suncus etruscus. The sequence goes on along the minus strand of NW_026060319.1, from coordinate 21,478 downwards.
GGCATATGTTGTAATAATCCAGTTCACATTTAAGAAATGGAAGGCCCAGTGCCGAAGCGGTGTCGCAAGCAGTAGGGTGTTTGCCTTGCATGCGCTAACCTAGGACGGACCATGGTTCGATCCCCCGGTGTCCCATATGGTCCCCCAAGCCAGGAACTATTTCTGAGTACATAGCCAGGAGTAACCCCTGAGAGTCACTGAGTCTGGCCCAGAAAGCCAATAAATAAATAAATAAATAAATAAATAAATAAATAAATAAATAAATAAATAAATAAATAAATAAATAAATATGGAAGACCCATAGACCCCCACACTTAGGAGAGAAATTTAAAGCAGGGTTACCAGGCACCAATATTCACTTCTATCCAGAGTGCCAGGGCATCACAGGCAAAAGGTTGACTGAATCCTTTAGCTTGATGTGGAAACTCTGTGCCCATCAGTGATAAAGCAATTTTGTTGAATGAATTCCATGCCTGAATTCCATAGTTTGACTAGTCTGTGTGAAAGTGCTTTGTTCAACAGGAGTTGAACTTCCTGGAGTGCATGATAGGAAGAGAGGGCAAGGGGGTGGGGATCCTCCTCAGCCTCCTGAATGAGAGAAATATGGTCTTCCCTCCACATGCAGACAGGTTCCTGGGGCTATCTGGGGATAGAGCCTGCAGGCAAGCTGATTTGAAAAGCCTCCAAACGGATATCATACTTCAAATAGTCGGGGCCCCTGTGGGGCAGAAGCTAAACCTGAGTGCTTGAGGGGACAAGAAGGCTGGAATTCAGAGGCTGCTCTTCCATCCCCCAGGCCTGAGAGGGTTTGTTTAACCCCTCAGGGGTGCTGTGTGCCTTCCTTGTTGAGGTGGTTTGTGGCTTCGTGAAGCAATATTTATAGAGTGCTCTGTGATTCTTGGGTGAACATTCATTTTATAAATGAATGATCAAATTTATTAGCAATGAGTAACTAACCCTTCTACATTTATTTTGTTGATAATACAAATTTATAAGGTTTTAATTGCCAGTTTAAAAACCCCCAAAACCCATACATAAATACATGGGCAATAAAATATCTTCTCACTGTGCCCTTGACTTTTGGAGCTACAGTAGGGCTTCTGAGGAGGGTCTGAGGGAAGTTTCAGATGGAATCACAAAACTTGCCACCAGGAACTTGGAGCCAGAAGCAATCTAACTAAACCCAGTTGGTGGTAATTCTCTGTCTTTCAGCTGATAATAATTATTAAAACTTTTATGAAACATACCTATATTAATAATAATCTCCACTTATTTCCATTTTCATTATTGTTTCATCAGATACCTATGAACCTTGCTACCCCAAGAGTGAACCCCAAATTGCATCAGCATCACCAAGTAGAATGTTAGAAACATAAAATCTCAACACCCTACTCAGATTTATAGCCAAATCTATATCCTAACAGGTCCTTGCACAATTTATCTACACCTTAAGTCTGTGATTGGCTCCCTCTAGAGCTGCTTAAATTGTCTTCAACTCAATTAATTGAGTTTTTTTTTTTTCTGAGAAATTAGTACAGTGTCTGCAGTGTTCTAAAAAATACAAAATTGAATTCAAATGATGTTGTAAGTCAACTGTCCAGGTATGCAACGGACTTGCCATAATCTAGAAACAGGGACTGGCAAAGATAATAATGACAGTCTTGAGCCCCAAAGTAGATATTTCGTGGAATTCTGACTCATGGCTTCTATAGTCAGCTGTTTGTGACTTGATCCTTTTGATCCTATGGGTAAAGCCTCTGATGTTCAATCTCTGAAGATCGCATCTCCAGGACCCAGAGACATCTCTGGCTGTGACCAAGAAGGAAGAAGCTCACGTAACATGCACCTTTGAGGGGTTAGAACTGAGATTTAATGTGTGGCTTTAAAAATAAATATGAGCAAGCAAAAGAAAGCAGCAACATTAACCTTATTTTTTATGTGTCCTCAAAAGTCAGAGATTGTCTGAGGCTACTGTGAAATAGTAGCTTGTGAAGTGGCATAGACTTGGGCAGCACTTCAACCAACACTGACTGTTTCTTATTGTGGCAGATGCTCCAAAAGTTCTGAAAGAAAACACAAAACTAAGTCTCTGAGCACAAGAAAAGCATAAAATAAAATTATTTGTGGGGCCAGAACAAATAGCACAGCAATAGGGTGTTTTCCTTGTACACACCCAATCTGGGACACATCTATGTTTGATTCCTGGCATACCTTATGGTCCCCCTGAGCCTGTGGTGTGATTTCTGAGCACAGAGCCAGGAGTAACCCCTGAGCAGTGCCAGCTTTGGACCCAAAGCATAAAAAATTTAAAGATTAAAAAAAAATAAGTAAAATTATTTCAGCAACCTTATGTTTTACTTTTAATTTTTTCTAATTGAGGTAGGCTGGTTTATCAGTCTATATGCATTTTAGGCATACACTGTGATTGCTTCATATCCACCTTCATCCAAAGAAATTAAGATTTATCTTTTTTTTGTTTTGTTTTGTTTTGTTGGGAGGGCCACACCTGGCAGCGTTCAGGGGTTAGTCCTGGCTCTATGTTCAGAAATCTCCCTTGGCAAGCACAGGGGATCGATATGGGATGCCAGGATTCAAACCACCATCCTTCTGCATGAAAGGCAAACGCCTCCATGCTATCTCTCCAGTCCCAGGAATTCAGATTTATCTTATGCCTTATATATGGTAACCACTTTCTCATAAAATCAACCAGAAGAGTTTTGTGCTGATGATTCAAACTACCTGCAATCTCTATTTCCCTCTAGTCTGGCTTAATCTATTCTCATTTTAAGGACAGTTCACCATGTTTTTTTTTTTTTTTACCAAGACAACCTAATTTAGAATATTTGTTGTAGTTTTACACATGCAAAGTTCCATCCATGCAGCAGCAATCACATATTTCATCTTTTCTGATAGAGTAGTATTCCACTATGTATATGAACACAAATTCTTTATCTGTTCTTTCATGCTTTGGTTCTTGGCTCTTGGAAATTGTGGATAATTCTGCAATGCACTTTGGAGTATAAATGTCTTTTTGAAGAATTGTTTGGGGTCACAAGGGTGTATTTTAATCTAACACAAGAGGTCTCCATTTGTCAGGCTGAGCATATTTTTTATGTCAATCAGGGTCAGAATCTAAGAAGAAAATAAAGAAGGTGTATTGGGGTGCATGGTGACTGGCTCACGGGCATCTCTGCTGTAGTTACTGTAGCATTACACTAGACAACTCACAGATTCCCTTTGTCTACTGTTAAGTTAGCAGGTAAGCAATATACTCTATCATTGAAAAAAGATATCGGATTTGATTGCCTAAGAAAATATGGTGTTGTTTTAGGAAGTCAATTGCCTTGTATTTCTGCACAGTCTACTCCTCTTTTTAAATTCTCAGGAAGAACAGTCTTGAAACAACTCTCTTGTTCTACACTTGGTTAAAATCATTCCAAGTGCCTTCTAAGACTTTTTAAATTTATGACCTGTCATCTGGAACTTTCCCCTCAGGGCAAAAGTTTCTCTGCAAGGAACACCCTCCATTGAGCGCCCTTTTCAAAGATTTGCATGGGGGCTGGGGGTGGAGCGCCTCAACTTTTCCAATGGAACCACAAACAATGAGACTTACATGGGCCAAACCTCATCCAAAGCTTTGAAAACTACCCCTGGAGGCTGTCTGAGGAGTGAGGAAAGCAGACAAAGAACCTTCACAATTTTCCTTTGTTTCTCATTTTTATTAGAAATCATTTTATGATTATTGAATGAATAGGCATTTAGAGATCTAGTTTCATCTTTCTGGGTGTTCCTCTTACTAGTTTCATGGAGTCTAAACCAAATTTAGGCCACCCAATGTACAATACATGGTAACTAGCTCACTACCTAGCGTGGGTTTTCAAAATATGGCGATGTAACCATCATTAGCCTCAGTTACCCAATTGAAAATGAGCAAGTCCAATGGGGTCCCAGTTCAAGGTATCTGAAGCAAAGCAGTTGATGGCAAACATTCAGCTTAGAAAGTGAGGATGGACAATGTCCCAGGGTCCAAACATGGTTGTCTGATTTATTCTTATACATGGGTTTCATTCTGCATAAATAAGGATTCCTAGAAAAGGGAGTTATTGGGGCAAGTACATCTTACAAAAGTTGTCTTAGAATATGATTGACAATTCCTGACGACACAGAACGGAGAATTTTTTAACTGTGCTTTTTTTTTTTTCTTATTGTTTTGTTTTTGAGAACCTTACCTACCCCTACACAAGGTTCATACCTGACACTGTCCTCAGGGATGTTTTTGAATTGGAGGAACTTTTCTTGGTGCTGGGTAAATCTGGGTCAGCCTTTTGCAAGACAAATACCCTACTTGGTGAATTATCACCTTTGTTCATAATAATACTGTGGTACCAAGAAGGCAAACTTTGTACTCCATCCCACATAGGTCTTATCATATAAGATAGGATAGTTACTTTATTTTTATTTTTTAGGTTAGTTATTTTTTAGTTAGTTTTGTTTGTTTTTGAGCCACACTCTTTGCCGCTCAGGGATTACCCCTGGCTGTGCACTCTGAAATCACTCCTGGCTTTGGGGGACCATGTGGGATGCTGGTGGATAGAACAGCTGTCCATCTTAGGCTAGGTCTTGCAAGGCAGACACCTTACCTCTAGTGTCACCTCTCCTGCCCCAAGGGTAGTTACTTTAAAACCAGAAATAAAATAATACTGTGAAATGTGGCAATTACAAGGAAGTAAACAGGTACAGTTTTAAAGGATGGCTCCTTTTATATGGAAATTTGCATCTTCTAGGCAAATACAACTTGGGACAAATAAGACTTTAAAGTAAAACTCAAATAATAGATATAGCAATTGGCAGGGAAACTGATTGGAACAATGACCTAGATAGACATCTCTGAGGAGATTGCATCGCAGTCTGATGTAAAGAATCATATCTAATTATGGAGGATAATCTGCAACAGACTGAACAGCAAAGCATGGGTTAAACCCTTAAGTGGAGTTAAGAGTTGGATGTTTTCCTACAATTCAAAGGTCAGTGGAGCCAATTTTACATTGTAATAATAGAGAGAAGTGTGAAAGAGCTAATGGTGGGTAGGAAAGAGCAAGTTGCAAAATCCCTTAATGAACCACTGACATGATATGTTATATTAGTCCTCTAGTAGGTATTATGAGCAAGAGAGTTAGAGGAATCACATTAAACAAGGAAACACTTAAAACTTACTAAAATACCTGAGATCAAAGATGCTTAAGCCAAAATGATGGAACTGAAGAGTCACAGTCTTCAATATTAAACGTAATAGGATTTGCTAATTGACTAGATATTGGTGAATCTGTCATGGGTGTTACCAATACTTTAGTTTGCAGCCCTGGGCGAATGAGTAGATTCGTTGACTAAAGTCAGCTAAGAATTTTGGAGGCCCTGATTGGGAACAGACAAAACATAAAAGGAAACAACATCTTTGGAGACATGATGATGCCAAAAGTCTATACTCTCCAAAATATTACTGTTGCTATGTATTGGTTCGTTAGGTGAGAGGCATTCTGAGTGATTTCTCTGTGAAAAGAAATATTCACAGCGATGGCACAAATAGTCTAGCCACAGTTCTTTTTCACCGTTTAGATATTTTGCTTTTCATTTGACTTTTTGATTTGTTCAGTTTGGGGTTTTACTTTGAGATCATACTCAACCGTGCTCAGGGCTTGCTTACTCCTGCTTCTGAGCCCAGAGTAAAATCTTGATAGAGTTCATGGGATCACATCTAGTGCTGGGCTTATTACCATACCCTTGTCTCCAGCCCCTTAAAGGATATTTACTTTTTGCACTTAGGAGGTCTTAGTGTTACCTTTTAAAGGTGATATTCTTTTGATGGAAACAGGACTTGAGCTTTAGAGTTGATTTCAAATAGCATCAGTCCCAAGGTCAAGTGCCTTCTGTCACTGGCCAGTTAATCATCATGTGGATACCCAATAGAAAAAAATCTTTATTGTGTTTTACCTTTTCAAGCAGCAGACCGTTTGGCAGCTGGAGCTTCCTTCTCTGGATCCAGTTAGTGACTATAAAGAAAGCTCTGGTTTCTGCATTCAATTAGAACACAGGTGTAGCTGGCCAGTGAACCACAACAATCTTTTGGCCTAGGCTGAAAGGGTGTTTGGTGGTCTTCTTTGGGATTCATGAGAAAGAAAATGTTTCCAGTGGGAAGAAAATTGATCCAGAACCCAGAAAAGGAGAGCTCTCTTGTGATAATACATTTCTGATAATAACCTCTAATCTCTGTTTTAGAGGAAATAAGTGTTAATATTTTACAAAATTTGGACATTACATTAGATCCTCCTAATCAAGAAGCAATCAATATTTTAATTGTTATTGAATATATAAAATATATAATATATATTTATATATATTATATATTTTATATATAATATAATACCACATATGATTATGTAAAAAAAGAGACACAAACTACAACAAGCTAAATGCAAACTACACTAGCAGTCTAGGGAGTTAAGGGTTGAGGTACGGATGCATGCTGGGAACTATGGTGGAAGGAGGTCAAAATAAAAAGAAGAAGCAATCAGCGATCATGTCAGATGTGCCATTCTCATTTTACTGATGAGAAGAAAAATCTTTACAAAGAGAAAGTGACATAACCAAAGCACAAATTAAAAATAGGACTTAAACACAAGTCTGATTTAAAAATCTAAACTTGATGGGCAAGCTTTAAGGAAGGTAGGAAGTAAAATCGAATGTATTTTACCTTGCATCAGTAAGGTAGAGTTAAAACCCGATTGTGATTATACTTCTTTTGTTTTGTTGGATATTACTGGAAGAAAGTATGATGTTTAATGCAAACTAACCGACAAATGCATCAATGTTTTGGGGGACTGATATTGGCGTCTTCATGTGATCTGCACAATACTTAGAGAATGATGTAGAGAAGAGATCCAGCCCAAAGGCCAGATCCAGCCTGCCGCTGGTTTCTGCAAATTTCCACTTCAATAGGGCCTTCCCTATTAGTTTGGGTATTGTCTATGTGTGTTGCAATGATTAAAAGGAATTGTGACCAAGACATCACCCCCTCCCAATCTGAAATGCTGTCCTATATAGTTCTCTAATAAAGAAATCAGGAATTGCCTCTGATCCCTAATTCAGAAGGCATTTCTCATCTTGCTGAAAATGATAACTTTGATTTAAATAGTAAATGAAGAGCAAGGTAAGTGAGAAATTAAAATCTAGATATTTAAAACTCTTAGATTGTTCAAGTTAGAAATATCCAAGGCATGGTGTGTGGTGAGGCTATTATAAAAAACTTTTATTTTAATTTATTTTTTAAATAATTTTTTTTGAGTCACACCTGTTTGATGCTCAGGGGTTACTCCTGGCTAAGTGCTCAGAAATTGCCCCTGGCTTGGGGGGACCATATGGGACGCCTGGGGATCGAACAGTGGTCCTTCCTTGGCTAGCGCTTGCAAGGCAGACACCTTACCTCTAGCGCCACCTCACTGGCCCCAAAATCCAAACTTTTTTTGTTTTGTTTTTGTTTTTTGGTCACACCAGACAGCACTCAGGGGTTACTCCTGACTCTCTGCTCAGAAATCGCCCCTGGCAGGCTCAGGGGACCATATTGGATGCCAGGATTCGAAATACCGACCTTCTGTATGCAAGGCAAACGCCTTAACTCCATGCTATTTTAAATAATTTTTATTTTGACAAAAATGAATTACAAATCTCTCACAGAAATATTTTAGGTACATAGTGACATTGACTCAGGAGTATTCCCACCACCAATGTTGTCTTTCCTCCACCCCTGCTCCTAGCATGCATCCCATATCGCCCCTCCTTTGTTCCCTCCCCCCATCCAGGGCTGCTAGTATAAATGTTCCCTTGTGTCTAGCTTGTTGTAGATTGGGTATCGATTCTGTTGTAGTTGACTTTGAATTTAGTGTTTAATCTGATCATTTTTTATTTCTACTCAATGTTCATACAACTGTTTGGTCTTGGTGCCCTCCATTATTTCCCCCTCAATTTGTGAGGCGGAACAAGATGGTTCAAGTTATGTGGTTCCGATTGAAGATAAGAAAAAAAGAAAAGAAATAAAGAGGGGAAGTAAAAATTCAAACAACCAAAAAATGGGAGGAGTCCTTCTAGTGACTATAAAAATCAGTTTAAGAAAAGAAAGGGGAAAAGAAAGGAAAACAAAAATAATACAAAAAAGTCAGACCAAAAAAAAAAAAAACAAAAAACCCCAAATCCTGAAAAGCACCACAGCAACAACTTTTTAATTGCAAAGGAACTATTATCTACTGTGCATGGAACATCAGAGAAAAGAAAACACTATATTTAGCCCCACCCTATTTATATATTGAAATTCTAGTATTTCTCATGGTGTTTGGAATTAGGGCTTTGGGAGATAATTCTATTATAAGCATGAAACCTTCATGATGGAATGAGTATTGTAAAAGAACAAAGTTCTGGAGAAAATCTCTCAGCCATATGAGGGGAGAAAAAGACAATGGATGTCACTGAAACAGTAAGGTGACTCTTGACAGACACCAGATCTGCCTCCTATCATGATTTCAGTCTTCTCAATATCCAAAACTTTGAGACAAGGACATTTGTTATTGAAGCAATCTGGAAGTTTGTTATAGCAATCTAAGAATTCTCTTAGTTCTCTGACTTAATGATTTACCTGTATTGATTCTGCTTAATTTAATTGAGACGTGTATATCTTCACACAGAACCATGATTGTAACGTCCATTTCTTAAAAGGGAGGCAAATCCCGTCTGCACAATTTACCACCATTCTATGGGTGAATTAGTTATACATCTTCACGGGAAATTAGGAAACATAGCTTAGAAGTATGCCAAAGATAATGAAATCAAGGTTATTGGTAAAGGTATTATCAGGAATCAGACAGTATTTTAGGCCTACATGCCCCTTAAGTAGTCTATTTCTTACTTGTTTCTTCCTGTCCTCTCTCTTAAATTTCTCCCTCCTTTTCTTCTTTTTCTAATTTCTCCTTCTCTCCCTTTCTCTATCCCTCTCTCTTATACTTTCCTCTTCCTCCCTCCTCTTTCCCTCTGTTTCTCCATTTTCTGTTTATGATTTAATATAAATTTCTACATTATATATGCTAAGAATCTGGGTCAGAGACATAGCAGAGAGGGTAGGGCATTTGCTTTGCATGTGGCTGACCCAGGTTCTATCCCTGGAATCCCATATGGTACCCTGAGCCTACCAAGAGTGATTTCTTTTTCTTTCTTTCTTTTTTTTTTTTTTTTTTTTTTGGTTTTTTGTCCACACCCATTTGATGCTCAGGGGTTACTCCTGGGTAAGCGCTCAGAAATTGCCCCTGGCTTGGGGGGACCATATGGGACGCCGGGGGATCGAACCACGGTCCTTCCTTGGCTAGCACTTGCAAGGCAGACACCTTACCTCTAGCGCCACCTCGCCGACCCCCCAAGAATAATTTCTGAGTGTAGAGCTAGGAGTAACACTTGAGTGCTCCAGGCATAGCCCCCAAACTCAAAAGAAACAAATAAAAAAAGAAATGCTAAGAACCTACCATGACTCATAATCTTTATTTCTAATTTCAACTAAATTGATAGAAGAAAAGTCATCAAAAATGAATGTTAGACTCCTACCCTTTTTATAACAACAGTGATGGACCAGGGAGCTTTTATATCAGGTTCACAAACAGAATTGATTGGGAACATTTGGCTTATGCTGCATGATTTTAAAGTGGTATTTTATTAAAAAGCTGTAGTTTCACAAAACAAAGGGTTTTGTTTGGTTTTTCCCTTGAATAATTTTGGTTTCTAGGAATTAATAATTTATGATTTATGGGCTACTTTTCCACAGAAATAAGGAAGTTAAATTTATGTTCAAATGAAAAAAAAAATTCCCTGATGGTAGCTTATTATCTGTGCAATTAACAAAGGACAAAGGAAAATCCCAGAGCATTGTTTTTGCTGTTTTATATTTACAACACATCCTGTATATAAAGCATTATTCACAAGAAAAATTTTGGAGTGTTTTGTTTTTGAGTTGTGTTTTCTTTTATTCTAACTTTGAATGTATATTTTTCCTTAAATCCAAGCTAAGTGGAAACTTTCTCATGGAAAGAGACTGCGTGAAATGATAAATGATAAAATCTTAGCATGTTCTTACATTGGAGAGAAAGATGAATATATTTCTCCAAATTCATGGGATCTTCATGTCCTAATTGGACTTTATTCTAAAGAATATCTGGGTAGGCATATAGGGTTTTGTAGAGGTGCTTTGACTTCTTCTGAGAGGTCATCTCATATCACGGACATTCCACATATAGAATTATTTCCAATGGTTTTGGTCAGTATGTATGACCTATCTGTGTCCTCAATGAATCAGTGAATTTGTTACAGTCTATTTGACCTTCCTATATTCTTAACTAGAGGCATTGAGCTACCAGTAGATGAAAAATTGACTTAAAACTTTGATTCCCCTTATCTGAAGAGAATCACCTCCACTGACTAAGATCCATTGGATTACATCCATTCTGTGCTCTGAAAAATTCCCAACAGCATGTTAAGCACTAATATGGTGTTAAATAGACTGAAATTTTGAGTAGGAGAAGATTTTAAAACATCCCTTTTTTGACCCCGAGAGAAATAAAACATAGTATAATGTGTAAAAAATATTAGGACTTCAATCTGAATCTAATTTAAGGATATTGGTTTTCTTTTATGGAGTGATTTGGAAAAGAAGTAGTTGAAAAAATATGACTCTTTTGGATTTCATTTACAAGATTTCATTCTCGATAGGAACCAAGTCAATCTTTCCTGAGAAATAATATTTTGCTCCCTGCCTACATGCTTCTATGGTTATTCACACCACTCTTGCATAGAGTGGCTCCCACAAAGGACTCAGATATGATTTTGAGTCTTTTCTTGTTTCTGTGAATTGTTGAGGCTCTGTTTGACCTTATGAATACTTACGAAGAGGCATTGAGATGCGAGCTTCCAACACAATTTATAGCATGAGACCTGGTTGAGTCACAGAATCAACACATACCAATTGTAGGTCCTGGACGCAATGTTTAATCCAAGGAATTAATTTTCCCATGTAGTAATATGGAGAGTTGAGAACAACAATGTAGGAGTTCTTGATTGTTGTTTATTGTTGGTATGTAGAAATATTCCAGCTCAATGAGACATCTCAATAATAAGCTTTCTTATAAAGAGATTTAAACATACCATAGGACTATTGAAACCAGAAACTAACATATTAGTGGAGCTAGATCAATGAAGTGCCAACAATTCATCATGCTTATGTGTCTTTGAGTTTCTGCCCTTTCATAAAAGAACTTTATCAAAGTTTAGACAACTAAAACACCCTTTTCCTAGAAAGTCTTAATATATTTTTGTCTGGCCCAGCCATTTTCAGGGAGGGACTTCAGAGCATAAAAACCGGCTAAGCTTTGCAAAAGCCGGCTCCCTGTGTGTGACACCAGGCGGGGAAAATCCGCGAAAGTACACCGGCCCAGTGGGGCTCAACTGTGAAAGACTGTGAGTGTGACCTGTCTATGTCTGTCTACTGTCCTCTTGCATGAAACTCTTGCGAGTGGGGCAAGGAGAGGCTCCAGAAACCTCGCTCGCCCAGACGCCATTTTCAGGGAGGGACTTCAGAGCATAAAAACCGGCTAAGCTTTGCAAAAGCCGGCTCCCTGTGTGTGACACCAGGCGGGGAAAATCCGCGAAAGTACACCGGCCCAGTGGGGCTCAACTGTGAAAAACTGTGAGTGTGACCTGTCTATGTCTGTCTACTGTCCTCTTGCGTGAAACTCTTGCGAGTGGGGCAAGGAGAGGCTCCAGAAACCTCACTTGCCCAGATGCCATTTTCAGGGAGGAACTTCAGAGCATAAAAACCTGCTAAGCTTTGCAAAAGCCGGCTCCCTGTGTGTGACACCAGGCGGGGAAAATCCGCGAAAGTACACCGGCCCAGTGGGGCTCAACTGTGAAAAACTGTGAGTGTGACCTGTCTATGTCTGTCTACTGTCCTCTTGCGTGAAACTCTTGCGAGTGGGGCAAGGAGAGGCTCCAGAAACCTCACTTGCCCAGACGCCATTTTCAGGGAGGAACTTCAGAGCATAAAAACCTGCTAAGCTTTGCAAAAGCCGGCTCCCTGTGTGTGACACCAGGCGGGGAAAATCCGCGAAAGTACACCGGCCCAGTGGGGCTCAACTGTGAAAAACTGTGAGTGTGACCTGTCTATGTCTGTCTACTGTCCTCTTGCGTGAAACTCTTGCGAGTGGGGCAAGGAGAGGCTCCAGAAACCTCGCTTGCCCAGACGCCATTTTCAGGGAGGGACTTCAGAGCATAAAAACCGGCTAACCTTTGCAAAAGCTGGCTCCCTGTGTGTGACACCAGGCGGGGAAAATCCGCGAAAGTACACCGGCCCAGTGGGGCTCAGCTGTGAAAGACTGTGAGTGTGACCTGTCTATGTCTGTCTACTGTCCTCTTGCGTGAAACTCTTGCGAGTGGGGCAAAAAGAGCCTCCAGAAACCTCGCTCGCCCAGACGCCATTTTCAGGGAGGGACTTCAGAGCATAAAAACCGGCTAACCTTTGCAAAAGCTGGCTCCCTGTGTGTGACACCAGGCGGGGAAAATCCGCGAAAGTACACCGGCCCAGTGGGGCTCAACTGTGAAAAACTGTGAGTGTGACCTGTCTATGTCTGTCTACTGTCCTCTTGCGTGAAACTCTTGCGAGTGGGGCAAAAAGAGGCTCAAAGGAGCACGGCTGCTCCGCTTCGCTACGCGGCCGTGCACTCTTTCTAAGGAAAGAACTCCATTGCAACAAGAAGGAAAAATCACACTAAGAACGGCGCTATATCACAGAAGCAAACATTTCTCTCTGGACTGTCTTCTCTGTTGCATGCTCGGGCCTAAGATTTGACCCAGTGTGAGGCTTCATCCACGGAGGACTCCCCTCCCTTAGAGGCAAGTCAGCCCATCCAGAAAGGGAGGAGCCAGAGGAGTGTGCTGCCTACATCATATAGACAATGAATACCACCACAACACGTAGAAAAACCCACAATACAAGTGTGACAATGGGGAAACAACGCAGGACAGCATCAGACATAGAGAATGAAGATGAAAATTCTGAGGACCAGATAACGACTGACCAACTAATCAACCTCTCAGATAAGGACTTTAGACTAGCAATATGGAAGATGCTCAACAGACTCCAAGAAACCATGGATCGAGTTGAACAGAACACTAATAAGAACCAAGAAAATATGAAGGCAGAAATGACAAAACTCCAAACTGAAATAACATGTCAACTAACAGGACTGAAAAAGTCAGTAAACGAAGTGAATGACAAAATGGATAAGCTCTGGGACAGGGTATCAGAAGCTGAGAATAGACTTGGTGCTGTGGAAGATGAGATACATAACAATTCCATACAGCAGGAGAGATTGGACAAAAAACTTAAAGCAAATGAGCAGACAATGGAAAAATTAGTCAAAGAATGGGAACAGACGAAAATAGAAGTCTATGATAAGATCAACAGAAACAACTTAAGAATCATTGGAGTCCCAGAGACCCAGGAAGAAAATTTCCAGGAAGAATCAATGGTCAAGAACATCATTAAAGAGAAACTTCCAGAGCTAAAGAATATATGTGATCAAATCCTGCATGCCCGAAGAGTACCAACCAAAAGAGACCCCAGAAAAACCACCCCAAGACACATCCTAGTCACAATGACAAATCCCACAGATAGAGACAGAATTCTGAAAACAGCAAGATCAAAAGGGGAAATCACGTTCAAGCAAGCTTCCCTGAGATTTACAGCAGACCTGTCACCAGAAACACTCAATGCCAGAAAGCAGTGGTGGGATATTGTGACAAGACTGAATGAAATGAATGCTTCACCCAGAATACTATACCCAGCAAAACTCACTTTCCGGTTTGATGGAAGAATACATGGTTTCACAGACAAAAAACAGCTCAGAAACTTCACAGACACAAAACCAGTCTTAAGAGAAAAACTGAAAGACCTAATCTAAGACAAGACTACCCAAAAGACACACCAAATTTTGAAATAAAGATGGCGTTAAATCCCAGGACAATTCTTTCTCTCAACGTCAATGGACTAAATGCACCAGTTAAGAGACACAGAGTGGCTAAATGGATCAAAAAACTCAATCCAACCTTCTGCTGCCTACAAGAAACGCACCTGAATAGTCAGAACAAACATAGACTCAAAATAAAAGGCTGGAGAAAAATTATCCAAGCAAACAACACCCATAAAAAAGCTGGAGTGGCCATACTAATATCAGATAATGCAAACTTTATACTCAGGAAGGTTGTAAGGGACAAAGACGGACATTTTATATTAATCAAGGGGTACGTAGAGCAGGAAGAATTCACTCTCCTAAACATATATGCACCAAATGAGGGGCCAGCAAAATATTTAATACAACTGTTGACAAATCTGAAAAATAATATCAACAACAACACAATAATTGTGGGGGACCTTAACACGGCTTTGTCAACACTGGACAGGTCAACCAGACTGAAACCCAACAAGAATATACTAGACCTGAGGAGAGAAATGGAAGAAAGAGGCCTAGTGGATATATATAGGACACTCCATCCCCAGAAACCTGGATACACATTCTTCTCCAATGTACATGGGACATTCTCCAGGATAGACTACATGCTGGCACATAAAACATACCTCCATAAGATCAAGAGGATAGAAATTTTGCAGACTACCTTCGCTGACCACAAGGCTCTGAAATTATTTGTGAACTCCAAAGGGACTCAGAAGAAACACTTTAACACCTGGAAGTTAAACAGCCTCATACTCAATAACCAGTGGGTCCGAGATGAAATCAAGGAGGAAATAAAAAGGTTCCTGGAAACAAATGACAATAAAGACACAAACTCTCAGAACTTATGGGACACAGCAAAAGCAGTACTGAGAGGAAAATTTATAGCTTTGCAAGCACACATCAGGAAGGAAGAAGGAGCTTACCTGAGTAGCTTAATGACACAGCTAATAGAACTAGAAAATGCTCACCAAAAGGACCCAAGAATAGGAAGACAGAAGGAAATAACAAAGCTGAGAGCAGAAATCAACGAAGTGGAAACTCAAAAAACAATCCGAAAGATCAACGAAAGCAGAAGTTGGGTCTTTGAAAAAATAAACAAGATTGATAGACCACTGGCAAACCTAACAAAGAAAGAGAGAGAGAGAAACTTGATAACTTGTATCAGGAATGAAAAAGGAGAGATCACTACTGATATGACAGAGATTCAAAGGGTAATCAGAAACTACTTTGAGAAACTCTACGCCACTAAAAATGAGAACCTGGAAGAAATGGATAAATTCTTGGACTCTTATAATCTTCCACGGTTGAAGGAAGAGGATGTAGCATATCTAAACACCCCCATCACCATTGATGAAATTAAAACAGTAATCAAATGTCTGCCGAAAAACAAAAGCCCAGGTCCAGATGGATTCACTAATGAATTCTATCAAACTTTCCAAGAGGAACTACTGCCAATCTTGGCAAGACTCTTTCATGAAATTGAACAAACAGAAACACTTCCAAATAGCTTTTATGAAGCCAACATCACCTTGATACCTAAACCAGACAGAGACGCTACCAAAAAAGAAAATTACAGACCAATATCACTGATGAATGCAGATGCAAAGATCCTCAACAAAATCCTGGCAAATAGGATTCAATGCCTCGTTAAGAAGATCATCCACTACGATCAAGTAGGTTTCATCCCAGGAATGCAAGGCTGGTTTAACATCCGTAAATCTATCAACATAATACACAACATCAATAACAAGAAAAATAAAAACCACATGATCATATCAATAGATGCAGAGAAAGCATTTGATAAGGTCCAACACCCATTCTTGATCAAAACTCTCAGCAAGATGGGAATGGAGGGAACCTTTCTCAATATAGTGAAGGCCATCTACCACAAGCCAGTGGCAAATATTATCCTCAATGGAGAAAAACTGAAAGCCTTCCCTCTAAATTCTGGCACAAGACAAGGCTGTCCTCTCTCACCACTCCTATTCAACATAGCACTGGAAGTACTTGCTATAGCGATTAGGCAAGAAAAGGATATCAAGGGAATCCAGATAGGAAAGGAAGAAGTCAAGCTCTCACTGTTTGCAGATGACATGATACTCTACTTAGAAAACTCTAAAGACTCTATCAAAAAGCTTCTAGAAACAATAGACTCATATAGCAAGGTGGCAGACTACAAAATTAACACACAAAAATCAATGGCCTTTCTATATACCAATAGTAATAAGGATGAAATGGACATTAAGAAAACAACCCCATTCACAATAGTGCCACACAAACTCAAATATCTTGGAATCAACTTGACTAAATATGTGAAGGACCTATACAAAGAAAACTACAAAACTCTGCTCCATGAAATAAGAGAGGACACACGGAAATGGAAACGCATACCCTGCTCATGGATTGGCAGGATTAACATCATCAAAATGTCAATACTCCCCAAGGCATTATACAGATTTAATGCCATCCCTCTAAAGATACCCATGACATTCTTCAAAGAAGTGGATCAGACACTTTTGAAATTCATTTGGAACAATAAACACCCTCGAATAGCTAAAGCAATCATTGGGAAAAAGAATATGGGAGGAATTACTTTCCCCAACTTTAAACTGTACTACAAAGCAACAGTTATCAAAACAGCATGGTATTGGAATAAGGATAGGTCCTCAGATCAGTGGAATAGGCTTGAATACTCAGAAAATGTTCCCCAGAGATACAACCACCTAATTTTTGATAAAGGAGCAGGAAATCCTAAATGGAGCAGGGAAAGCCTCTTCAACAAGTGGTGTTGGCACAATTGGATAGCCACTTGCAAAAAATTAAACTTAGACCCCCAGCTAACATCATGTACAAAGGTAAAATCCAAATGGATTAAAGACCTCGATATCAGCCCCAAAACCATAAGATATATAGAACAGCACATAGGCAAAACACTCCAGGACATTATAGGCATCTTCAAGGAGGAAACTGCACTCTCCAAGCAAGTGAAAGCAGAGATTAACAGATGGGAATATATTAAGCTGAGAAGTTTCTGCACCTCAAAGGAAATAGTGCCCAGAATACAAGAGCCACCCACTGAGTGGGAGAAACTATTCACCCAATACCCATCAGATAAGGGGCTAATCTCCAAAATATACAAGGCACTGACAGAACTTTACAAGAAAAAAACATCTAACCCCATCAAAAAATGGGGAGAAGAAATGAACAGACACTTTGACAAAGAAGAAATACATATGGCCAAAAGACACATGAAAAAATGTTCCACATCACTAATCATCAGGGAGATGCAAATCAAAACAACGATGAGATACCACCTCACACCCCAGAGAATGGCACACATCACAAAGAATGAGAATAAACAGTGTTGGCGGGGATGTGGAGAGAAAGGAACTCTTATCCACTGCTGGTGGGAATGCTGTCTAGTTCAACCTTTATGGAAAGCGATATGGAGATTCCTCCAAAAACTGGAAATCGAGCTCCCATACGATCCAGCTATACCACTCCTAGGAATATACCCTAGGAACACAAAAATACAATACAAAAACCCCTTCCTTACACCTATATTCATTGCAGCTCTATTTACCATAGCAAGACTCTGGAAACAACCAAGATGCCCTTCAACAGACGAATGGCTAAAGAAACTGTGGTACATATACACAATGGAATATTATGCAGCTGTCAGGAGAGATGAAGTCATGAAATTTTCCTATACATGGATGTACATGGAATCTATTATGCTGAGTGAAATAAGTCAGAGAGAGAGAGAAAAACGCAGAATGGTCTCACTCATCTATGGGTTTTAAGAAAAATGAAAGACACCCTTGTAATAATAATTTTCAGACACAAAAGAGAAAAGAGCTGGAAGTTCCAGCTCACCTCAGGAAGCTCACCACAAAGAGTGATGAGTTTAGTTTGAGAAATAACTACATTTTGAACTGTCCTAATATTGAGAATGTATGAGGGAAATGTAGAGCCTGTTTAGGGTACAGGCGGGGGTTGGGGGGGGAGGAGGGAGATTTGGGACTTGGGTGATGGGAATGTTGCACTGGTGATGGGTGGTGTTCCTTTTATGACTGAAACCCAAACACAATCATGTATGTAATCAAGGTGTTTAAATAAAAAAAAATTAAAAAAAAAATAACATAATATATATAGGCTAGCTTGTACCTATATAATACATAAAATAATTCTGAATTTTTATTAAATTTATCATACATAGCCTTACTATATATTCTTCGTCATGTTTACTTTGGTTTTTTAATCATTGTATTTTTTTGAATTTTTATTTATTTATTTATTTATTTATTTTAATTAAAAATAGTCTAAAGAATGGGCATATATAGTTCATGGAGCCCTGTTGAGGAGCTCAAATATAAATCTCTTATAAGCTGAATTAAAACATACATAGTTTATGTGTCCTCCTTACTAATAATATAGTAAATATGTCCCACAAATAAAATCTACTGAAAGTAAGTTTACAGAGGGCCAGAATTGCAGTACAATGGTAGGGTATTTGCTTTGAACACAGCTGACTCAAACTGAGGTTTGAGCTTCAGCTTTCCATCAAGTCTCCTGAGCCCTCCAGGAGTGATTCTTGAAAGCAGAGCCAGGAGTAACCTCTGAGCATCACCAGAGTGTGACTTAAAAATGAATAAATGAAAAGAAAGATAAATTGAGGTTATATAAGTAAGACAATAACACGCCAAGTAGCCAGTGCCTTTGTTGTCAAAGCTCTTACGTTTCTTCATGACCTTTGCAACTTCCTTTTCATGGGAAAGTTAGAGGTTTTGTTGCTTGATTTTATAGCCAAAGACCAGAGAAAAATGGGTCTACACACAGGAGGCCTGTTTATCCTGGTTCTTTCATTTGACCCAACGTATGTTCCCTCATATTTTGTTTCATTCTCTATAGGGACTACAAAGTATAGTGTGAAAGACAAGGCAGGATATTAGGCACACTGGGGCCTGGACCAGGTGTGAGTCTTCTGTCTTGAGTTCATCACTTTATTCATCATCCTCTCTTGAGGACTTTGTGAGGGCCCCTCTGATTCCCGGCCATAGAAAATGGACTCTTGTTTGAGAAATAGATTATAATGCAAAGCTTTTGTGAAGTTATACTGTTCTTAAGTAGGAAGAATGATCAGGAAATGAAAACCAAGCCTATGTATTCTGTTTTACTCATTTACAGGACATAGGCTTGCCAGTTTGGAGAGAGTGGCTTAAGACTAGTCTTCCTTAGGTTAGTTAAAATGGTAGTTATTTTATTTTCACTGGTTTTTATACAATACCCAAAGCCAGAGCTGGAATAACATGGTTCTTTGAAAGAATTAGGTCATCACTTGTCTATGAATTTCCTTTAAAAAAGGAGGCCAGTCTCTACACTGTAAGCCCTTTGTTATTCTTGAAGGACCTTCTTACCCCTGCAATCCTGGTGCCTTGATCTGCAACCACAGGAGGGTAATCACGTGTTTCTGCCTGGGGAAAGGCACTTCTGACATGTGAAGTGCTGGGAGAGTATTTATCATAGCTGGGCTCAAGAGTGACATGCTTTCACTGTGTGTTTGTTCCTGCTTCATGCATTCTAACAAAATAATCTTTAGTAGGGTAGAGCAATCAATACATAAGCAGAATTTACATAGATAGATATACATATAAATATATATGTAGAGAGAGAGGAATGGGTAAGAGAGGAAGGAAGAGGAGGAGAGAAGAAAGAAAAGTAAAGAAAAACTCAGAAAATCAATAACTTGAGATAGAGAAAAATGACAATCAGATTGAGCTAAATTTCTCTTCTTTCCCTTTTTCTTTCTTTCTTCTTTCTTTCTTTCTTTCTTTCTTTCTTTCTTTCTTTCTTTCTTTCTTTCTTTCTTTCTAATTCTTAATTCTTTCTTTCTTTCTTTCTTTCTTTCTTTCTTTCTTTCTTTCTTTCTTTCTTTCTTTCTTTCTTTCCTTCCCTCCCTCCCTCCTTTCTTTCTTTCTTTCTTTCTTTCTTTCTTTCTTTCTTTCTTTCTTTCTTTCTTTCTTTCTTTCTTTCTTTCTTTCTTTCTTCCTTCCTTCCTTCCTTCCTTCCTTCCTTCCTTCCTTTCTTTCTTTCTTTCTTTCTTTCTTTCTTTCTTTCTTTCTTTCTTTCTTTCTTTCTTTCTTTCTTTCTTTCTTTCTTTCTTTCTTTCTTTCTTTCTTTCTTTCTTTCTTTCTTTCTAATTCTTAATTCTTTCTTTCTTTCTTTCTTTCTTTCTTTCTTATTTTTTTCTTTATTTCTTTCTTCTTTCTTTCTTTCTTTGTTTCTTTCTTTCTTCTTGTTTCTTTGTTTCTTTCTTTCTTCTTTCTTAATTCTTTCTTTTTTTATTTCTATTTCTTTATTTCATAATTTTTATTTTGGCCAAAGTGGATTACAAATCGTTCACAGTAATATTTTAGGTACAAAATGACATTGAATTAGGGACATTCTCACCACCAATGTTGTCCTCCCTCAACCCCTGTTCCCAGCATAAATCCCATATCACCCCTCCTTTTCTTTCCTTTTTTTATTTATTTTTTTTTATTTAAACACCTTGATTACATACATGATTGTGTTTGGGTTTCAGTCATAAAAGGAACACCACCCATCACCAGTGCAACATTCCCATCACCCAAGTTCCAAATCCCCCTCCTCCCCACCCAATACCCGCCTGTACCCTAAACAGGCTCTACATTTCCCTCATACATTCTCAATATTAGGACAGTTCAAAATGTAGTTATTTCTCTAACTAAACTCATCACTCTTTGTGGTGAGCTTCCTGAGGTGAGCTGGAACTTCCAGCTCTTTTCTCTTTTGTGTCTGAAAATTATTATTACAAGGGTGTCTTTCATTTTTCTTAAAACCCATAGATGAGTGAGACCATTCTGCGTTTTTCTCTCTCTCTCTCTGACTTATTTCACTCAGCATAATAGATTCCATGTACATCCATGTATAGGAAAATTTCATGACTTCATCTCTCCTGACAGCTGCATAATATTCCATTGTGTATATGTACCACAGTTTCTTTAGCCATTCGTCTGTTGAAGGGCATCTTGGTTGTTTCCAGAGTCTTGCTATGGTAAATAGAGCTGCAATGAATATAGGTGTAAGGAAGGGGTTTTTGTATTGTATTTTTGTGTTCCTAGGGCATATTCCTAGGAGTGGTATAGCTGGATCGTATGGGAGCTCGATTTCCAGTTTTTGGAGGAATCTCCATATCGCTTTCCATAAAGGTTGAACTAGACAGCATTCCCACCAGCAGTGGATAAGAGTTCCTTTCTCTCCACATCCCCGCCAACACTGTTTATTCTCATTCTTTGTGATGTGTGCCATTCTCTGGGGTGTGAGGTGGTATCTCATCGTTGTTTTGATTTGCATCTCCCTGATGATTA
>NW_026060318.1:0-46253 GCF_024139225.1 Suncus etruscus | reverse complement strand
TTGGAATGTCAAACAGCTTCCCAAAGGAGTCTTCAATATCCAGGTTCCAGCTATTTAGCAGCCACTTCCAAGCCTGGAGATAAATCTATTCCTGTACTGAAACTGAAGGATCAGTTTTACAATAATATAACACACACCCATCTTTGAGTCTTCTTCAGAGCTCAGGGTCCAGACAATGATTGCATGTGTGAAGGCCAGGGTAATGCCCCCATAGAACTGAGAAAATAACCACATTTATAAAAGCTCGAAAATCATGAGCAATGTGCATCCCTGCATGCTATTTCCAATGGCTTTTTATCTGGTAGCTGGAGATCTTGGATTGAGGAAAACTCTCCCAGGCCTGTTCATCTGCTCATGGGGTAGCCTAGGATTTTGGATCCTGAGAGCCCCCTGCTGCAGTCCTGCCCAGGAGGAAGGATCCAGCCTGGGTTCATAAGCAATATCATCCTCACAATCTTGTTCTATCAGAAATGCTACCAGTTTGGGGAACTGTGAGCATTGGGTCCTGACTTGAGAATACTCCTTATCTATTTAAGATTATCGCTTACATCAAATCACTATAATAGCATTAACAACGTAAAGTTGCTATAAGCTCACCCCTACTTAAATATGCCCAAGGAATTCTACCAGTTTCTCAATGCAACTGCACTAATCAAACTAATTCTACTGCTTTCTTCTACCACTTCATATCAATTACTATTTCACTTGAATGCATTTCATCCTGTTCATAATCATGGTGTTTAAATAAAGATATTATTAATTAAATAGGGAATATGAACGAGACTGAGGCAATGCCTTGTCTGCTCGCGGGAATTGAAGGGAGGGAGGGGAAAAGAAGTGTGAATATATGAAAACTTAAAAAAATTTATGCTCATTCATGTTTCAGAGGCATATGCTACATTGCTATCAGAAAACTTATCTCTTAGGGACAGACCTGGCAAGACTCAGTTTCCTCCTGCTCTGCAGACAGGAATTACTTACTCCTGCTGCTTCAGGGCCCCTAGGGGGACCCTGGGATTGAACCCCGATTCACCACCTGCAATGCATGAGCCTTCCCTATTGCCAAGCTCCAACTCTAGTTGGGAAATTCAGTGGCAAGTAGAGGCATTATTTTTCAGTCCTGAGGGCCTTGACACATGTGGCCATCGGCTGCCACTGAGTCCATTGATTTAGTTGGCCTAGATTTCTGTCATCTGAGTCAAATCCACAGGTGGCAGGGCAAGAGCTGGCGCAGGCCCTTTAAGACGCCGCTGGAGGTAGTTTGGCGATATGCAACCGCCATCTTCCTCTCTCCGTGGCGGGACCATGAGGGGGGAAGCGCCATCCGTCGCCATCGCTGCCCAGACTGAATAATTCCGGGGTTCCTCGCGGGCGCAGGGGTTCTGGAAGGACGATGTTCACTCCACCGTCCGTCTTGGGGCGGCGCTGAGCGTCCCGGAGCTGCGGGTCTCGCCAGGTGAGCGGCGGGCGGGGCTGGGTGGGCGCCCGGATCCCTCAGGCCTGAGACTGTGCCCCGGGCGCTCTCGCGCGGCCCCAGTAATCTTGGGGTTCTCCTGCAGTCGAGGTCCAGGCCTACCCCTGGCTGCCTGGGGCCGCTCCCTGTCTCTTCAAGGCTCCAGCTGGACTTGGTTGACGTCCCCACATCCGGGTCTTTGTTTTCCTTGCGGGTCCTTGAGCGGGAAGCGCCTGTGGCAGCCATTGGTGCTGAAACTGACTGTCTAGGGGTCCCCGTGGGCGCAAGGGGCTCTGGAGGGACGACTTTCGCTCCGCCGGCCTTGAGGGGCTTATCTGCAGGGTCTGGGCAGGGGAGCAGCGGGGACGCCCCGGGAATCTAGGGGTTTTGAGCAGTCGAGGCCCAGCGGCCACCCCTGCGCTCTCGGGGCCTTACCCGGCTCTGCGCTCAGCGCTCACTAGGCAGCGAGTCCCCGACGCTCCCCCATGATTACTCTGACAGCGTCCCAGCATTTGCGGTTGTCTCCCAGATCAGCACTATTTTTCCTCTTCCCACTGTCATTGCTCTGTGATCCGGTGACCCCAACTTTTGGTAGGAGGCCTTTGGGAAAGAGTATTTTTATGCAAAAGAGTTCTTTTTGCAAGGGAGTGTTGGGCCACCCCTCAAGGCCAGGGTCCCACAGATCAATCCCCAAGGGTCCAGCTTGGCCCAGCCGCCTGCAGAGCAAATGTCCTCCCTCCCTGCTTTCCAACTGGCCCTTCCGCCAAAGACCTAGTGCTGGTAAAAGTAGACTTTAATCTGGACTTCAAGTGCAGACTCCGGTCACGTCCTGGTCAGCGGTTACTCCTGACTGTGCTCAGAAATTGCCTCTTGGCAGGCACGGGAACCTTATGCGATGCCCGGATTCGAACCACCTTCCGCCCTACTTCGCTATGTGCAAGACACACCCTACCGCTGTACTCTCTCTAAAGCCTTCATTCTGGTTATTTATAACCTATGCGGATAGTAGGATACTGCAATGAAAAACACGCTGTTTGGGTGCTTTCCACATGGGCCCTTGCTAGGAGTGGGAGCTGGATGCAAGGTTCACATGTGCTGTTCAGGGTCAGGATCAAGCAGGAAGCAGCTGGGCAGGGCTTGTGCTCATCTTTCTTCCATCTTTCTTCCTCAAGGCTCTGACATTGCTCTAGGAATTGTGCAAGGGGCCTTGCTGCTGCTCTTTGAAATAATCCAGGCCATAACGTTGGAGCCTCAAATTATCATGTCCTGTCCCCAGGTAAGAGTGCTGTATGGGCTTTAAGAAGGACATGGGGAGAGGTCCAGGAGTATAATCCCTCCCAAACATGTGTTGGGCCAGATATGTTTTAGGAAGGAAATTGGGGAGGGGGTGGCTGCTGTCACTCCTGGCAGTGGCACTGTTCTATGCTGATTGAGGCTGCCTTTGCCCTGGTTTGTTCTCTTGTCTTTGGTTTCGGAGCTTCCCATTTGGTACTCAGGCATTTCTATGGATTCATTATTCTGAGTCACCATTGGTGAGTTTAAGACCATGTTGTATGGTAGGTGCCAGCATTGCCCTCCTGATAATAGGGAACAGGCTATTGGTGAGGAAGGAGATCTTGAGCCCAGAATTTCTGCAATACAGAATAGTTCTACCTCCCTTGGGCAAAGGCTCTTTGATTTATTTCTAGTTTATGGCACCATACCCAAAAGGTAATTCATATGGCTCTGCCCTCTAGAGTCATCCCTGTGGATGGGGAGACTGTAGATGTGTTGGGATGTCAGCCAGGGAAAGGCCCTTTCATGGAAAGCATGCAGTAAATAATCTTCTGGTTCTAGCCCAAGATCCTTTGTAATGTGTGGCTACTTCTTATACCAGGACTATAACTGTGCCCATGTCTCCTTCTTGCATTCACTCAGGACCCTCCATGCATGTCTGTCTGTTAAACTCTCCTTGGGGTCTCTAACTCTAGAATCCTGGTGAAGAATTTCAGCCTTATCTGAATGAACACAGAAGGGTCATTTCCTTCACATGTATTTCCCTATGGGTTTTGTTTGATTTCAGTTTTGGTTGCTTAGTGCACTGCTGGTTTTGTCTGCTTGTTTTGTTTTGTATTGAAATTTGAGCCACTGCCTTTGCTCAGGCATTTTCCTTGAGTCTCCACAAAGGGTTCACTCCTGACAACATCAAGGGTCACTAGCCTGTGCCTGAGATTGACCAGGATTGGCCCTTTCTGCACCCTTCCTGGCTCTGTTGTTCAGGTCAGGACATTCAGCTCAGCTATTTTGTCCTTTACTCCACAAAACCAGGTTCCTCCATGCAGCCAAATTTCTATACCAGTTGCAATTCCAAAGCCTCCTTGTCTGTACTCCTGTAGCTTGTAGTTCTGATTGGGAAAAGAAAGAAAAGGATCTGTCAGGAAAGCATTGTTGCTGTGTGTTGTGTCATTTTGACCTGCACCAGAAAGCATTTGTTTGGGAGTGAAAAGGGAGTGCTGATTATGCCAAGCACAGGTTTGATTCACTCACTGGATCTGACTTTCCCTTCTCGATCCTTGTATCCTGGGAAGAGATGGGCTCTGGTGATAGGAAGGATAGTTTGTGTTTAGGATTTTGTACCACATTGTGAGTTGCTGTTTAAACTTCTTCTGATTCTCATTCAGAAATTTCACCCACCAGTGTTCAGCGACTCTTGTATAAAGATGGGCCCTAGGTGGTCTGTGGGAAAAATATCACCTCCCAGAAAATCGTAGAATAGTGTTCCACATCATATTGGCTGATCTGGCTTCTCCCATGATGTTTCTGGACCGTCCCTTCTGTGTTCCCATGGAGAGAGGATCATGGCAGCTGAGTGCTGTAAGAACACAGAACGGGGAGGCACTGGGTCTCTCTAGGTTCCTAGGGAGTCCACTGTTATTGCGTGAGCATGGCCCTTACACCCCTTTTTGTGTATAGGACACAGTGACTTTCCCTGATGTGGTCATAAGGTTTTCGCCCAAGGAGTGGCCATTTCTGGACGCCTCTCAGAGGAAGCTCTATAGGGACGTGATGCTGGAGACCTACGAGCATCTACGGGCCTTAGGTAAGTGCTGCCCTGGGGCCGCTGCTGCACGATTCATCCTAAAGTGGGAGGTGCCCAGGTTAGGCAGGGATCTGGGCTCAGCAGAGGACTTGACTCTGCTGAGCCCAAGGTAACGCCTTCCTTACTGGTACCACTTAACAGCTACTGGCGTTATTTCTTAGAGATGTCCAAGTTTATATTTTTTTTAATTTTTTTCTCTTCATTTTAATATCTTGATTACATAAATGATTGTGATTAGGTTTCAGTCATGTAAAGAACACCTCCCTTCACCAGTGCAACATTCCCGCGACCAATGTCCCAAATCTCCCTCCATCCCACCCCACCCCCACCTGTAGTCCAGACAGGCTTTCCAGTTCCCTCATTCATTCACTTGATTATGGTAGTTCTCTGTGTAGTTATTTCTATAGCTGTACTTACCAGTCTTTGTGGTAGCTTCATGGAGTGAGCTCGTGTTCCAGGTCTCCTCTCATTTTCTCTGAGGATTATTACAAAAATGACTTTTATTTTTCTTAAAACCCATAGATGAGTGAGACTATTCTGCATTTCTCTCCTTCTGACTTATTTCACTCAGCGTGATAGATTCCATGTACATCCATGTATAGGAAAATTTCATGACTTCATCTCTCCTGACGGCTGCATAATAATCCATTTTTTCTACATAGCAGTTTCTTTAGCCATTCGTCTGTTGAAGGGCATCTTGGTTGTTTCCAGAGCCTGGGTTTTGTGAATAGTGCTGCAATAAATATAGGTGTGAGGAAGGGGTTTTTGTATTGTATTCTTGTGTTCTTAGGGTATATCCCTAGGAGTGGAATAGCTGGGTCGAATAGGAGTTCAATTCCCAGATTTTGAAGGAATATCCATATCGCTTTCCATAGAGATTTGAGTAGACGGCATTCCCACCAGCAGTGGATAAGAGTTCCTTTCTCTCCACATCCCCGCCAGCACTGATTGTTCTCATACTTTGTGATGTTTGCCAATCTCTGCGGTGTGAGTTGGTATCTCATTGTTTTGATTTGCATCTCCCTGATGATTCGTGACAAGGAGCATTTTTTCATGTGTCATTTGGCCATTTGTATTTCTTTTTTATACAAGTGTCTGTTCATTTCTTCTCCCCATTTTTGATGGGATTAGATGTTTTTTTTCCTGTAAAGTTCTGTCAGTGCCCTGTATATTTTGGATATTAACCCCTTATCTGAAGGGTGTTGAGTGAATAGTTTCTCCCACTCAGTAGGTAACTTTTGTATCCTGGACACTATTTCTTTTGAGGTGCAGAAGCTTCTCAGTTTAATGTATTCCCATCTGTTAATCTCTGCTTCCACTTGTTTGGAAAGTGCAGTTTCCTCCTTGAAGATACCTTTCATCTCAATGTCATGGAGTGTTTAATTGACGTGTTGTTCTATATACCTTATGGAATCCGGAATAATATCAAGGTCTTTAATTCATTTGGATTTTACCTTCATACATGATGTTAACTGGGGGTCTACATTCGCTTTTTTGCAAGTGGCTAACCAGTTCTGCCAGCACTTGTTGCAGAGATTTTCCCTGCTCCACTTAGGATTTCTTGATCCTTTCTTAAAAATTAGGTAATTGTATGCCTGGGGAATGTTCTCTGAGAACTCAAGCCTATTCCACTGATCTGAGGGTTTGTCTTTATTCCAATACCATGCTGTTTTGATAACTATTGCTTTGTAGTGCAGTTTAAAGTTGGGGAAAGTAATGCCTCCCATTTTCCTTTTCCCTAGGAGTGCTTTAGCTATTCGAGGGTGTTTATTGTTCCAGATGAACTTCATAAGTGTTTGATCCACTTCTCTGAAGAATGTCATGGGTATTTTTAAGGGGATCACATTAAATCGGTATAATGCTTTGTGGAGTATTGCCATTTTAATGATGTTAATCCTGCCAAACTATGAGCAGGGTAAGTGTTTCCATTTCCGTGTGTCCTCTCTTATTTCTTGGAGCAGGGCTTTATAGTTTTCTTTGTATAGGTACTTCACGTCTTTGTTCAAGTTGACTCCAAGATATTTGAGTTCGTTTGACACTAATGTGAATGGGATTGCCTTCCTGACTTCCATCTCTTCCCTATTATTATTGGTGTGTAAAAAGGCCATTGAATTTTGTAGGTTGTTTTCGTAGCCTGCCACCATTATATATGAATCTATTGTTTCTAGAAGCTTTTTTGGTAGAGTCTTTAGGGTTTTCTAATTAGAGTATCATGTCATCTGCAAACAATGAGAGCTTGACTTCTTCCTTTCCTATGTGGATTCCCATGATATCTTTTTCTTGCCTGATCGCTATAGCAAGAACTTGCAGTACTATGTTGAAGAGGACTTGCGAGAGCGGACAGCCTTGTCTTATACCAGAATTTAGAGGAAAGGCTTTTAGTTTTTCTCCATTGAGGATAATATTTGCCATTGGCTTGTGGTAGATGGCTTCAACTAGATTGAGAAAGGTTCCTTCCATTCCCATCTTGCTGACAGTTTTGATCAAGAATGGGTATTGGACCTTATCAATGCTTTCTCTGCGTCTATTGATATGATCATGTGATTTTCAATTTTCTCGTTGATGTTGTGTATGATGTTGATAGATTTACAGATGTTAAACCATCCTTGCATTCTTGGAATGAAACCTACTTAGTCATAGGGTATGATCTTCTTGATGATGCATTGGATCCTATTTGCCAGGATTTTGTTGAAGATCTTTGCATCAGCATTCATCAGGGATATTGGTCTGTAATTTTCTTTTATGGCAGCATCTCTGTCTGGTTTTGGTATCAAGGTGATGTTTGCTTCATAAAAGCTGTTTGGGAGTGTTCCTGTTTTTTCAATTTCATGGAAGAGCATGACCTGGATTGGTAGTAGCTCCTGTTGAAAGATATGTAAGAATTCATAAGGAAATACATCTGGGTCTGGGCTTTTCTTTTGTTTTCTTTTTTTTTTTTGGTTTTTGTGTCACATCCGGCGGTGCTCAGGGGTTACTCCTTGCTGTCTGCTCAGAAATAGCTCCTGGCAGGCACGAGGAACTATATGGGACACTGGGATTCGAACCACCCACCTTTGGTCCTGGATCGGCTGCTTGCAAGGCAAATGCTGCTGTGCTATCTCTCCTGGCCCTGGGCTTTTCTTTTGGGCAGATGTTTGATTACAGTTTCAATTTCTTCAGTAGTGATGTGGTTGTTTAGATATGCTACATCCTTCTTAGTTCAATGTGGAAGGTTATAAGTGTCCAAGAATTTATCCATTTCTTCTAGGTTCTCATGTTTAGTAGCATAAAGTTTCTCAAAGCAGTCTCTGATTACCCTTTGGATCTCTGCAATATCTGTCTTGATCTCCCCTTTTCATTTATTTTTTTTTTGGTTTTTGGGCCACACCTGGCGGTGCTCATGGGTTACTCCTGGCTTTTTCCTCAGAAATAGCTCCTGGCAGGCACGGGGGACCCTATGGGACACTGGAATTCGAACCAACCAACTTAGGTCTTGGATCTGCTGCTTGCAAGGCAAACACCGCTGTGCTATCTCTCTGGGCCCACCCCCTTTCATTTCTAATACAGGTTATCAGGTTTCTCTCTTTCTTTGTGAGTTTTGCCAATGGTCTATCAATCTTGTTTATTTTTTCAAAGAACCGACTTCTGCTTTCATTGATCATTTGGATTGTTCTTTGGTTTTTCACTTCATCGAGTTCTGCTTTCACCTTTGTTATTTTTTTCTGTCTTCCTACTTTTGTTTCTTTTTGTTGGTCATTTTCTAATTTTATGAGCAGTGTTGTTAAGTTATTCAGGTATGCCCCTTCTTCCTTTCTGATGTGTGCTTGTAGAGCTATAAATTTTTCTCTCAGGACAGCTTTTGCTGAGCCCCAGAGATTCTGGTAGTTTGTGTCTTCATTATCCTTTGTTTCCAGGACAGTTTTGATTTCCTCTTTGATGTCATCTGGGACCCACTGGTTGTTCAGTAGCAGGGTGTTTCATTTCCAATTGTTAAAGTTTTTCTTCTGTGTGCCTTTGTAGTTCACATCTAATTTCAGAGCCTTGTGGTCAGCAAAGTTAGCCTGCAAGATTTCTATCCTCTTGATTTTATGGAGGTATGTTTCATGTGTCAGCATGTAGTCTATCATGGAGATTGACCCATGTACATTGGAGAAGAATGTGTATCCAGAGAACTACCATAATCATGTGAATGAATGAGGAAACTGGAATGACTGTGTGGTGGAGGGAGATTTGGGACATTGGTGGTGGGAATGTTTCACTGGTGAAGGGGGTGTTTGTTACATGACTGAAACGTAATCACAATCATTTATGTTATCAAGATGTCTAAGTAAAGAAAAAAATTGCTCCTGGACAGAACCTATCCTGGGACCAAATAAATAAATATAAACAAACCCTAGTCTGGGCCATGTCTTATGTCCTGTACAGCAACCAAGTTCTCTAATTCCAAAACCTGACTGAGACCACTACAACTGATCATAACTTCTGGAGACATAATGAAAGGCTCTATCCTAGGCTTTGCCTAGGATTGGTACAAAAACCAGACCACCAACTACAACAAACTGATTAACTACAAAAGACTGATTAAAACAACAGTGATGAAACAGAATTTCTAGAACCATAAAGAAAGACTCCACACTAACTCCACCCTATGACCTGTGCAAATACCAAGATCTCTAGTTACATAGGCCTGATTTTATATCCATATCTGAGTAGAAATTCCCAGGTATCACAAAAAACTATGGGAGAGAATAAGAGCATGGACGGAGACTGGGTATTCCTATGTAGTATATTTCAAGGGTAGACAAACCCTGTATCTCTTAGGCCAGGGGAACTCCCTTTTCTTTGTTTTTTTTTTGGGGTTACACCCTGCAGTGTTTAGGTGTTACTCCTGACTCTAGGCAGTGCTCAGGTATTACTCCTGGCTCTAGGCTCAGAAATTGCCCCTGGCAGGCACAGGGGACCATATGGGATGCCGGGATTTGAACTACCATACTTGTGCATGAAAGTCAATGCCTTAGTTCATGCTATCTCTGTGGCCACAGGGGAGATCATCCCTCTCCGATCATTGTTTTTATATTCAGGTATTAAATATATCCACACGGGGCCAGAGATATAGCATGGAGGTAAGGTATTTGCTTTTTATGCAGAAGGTCATTGGTTCGAATGCCGGCATCCCATATGGTCCCCCGAGCCTGCCAGGAGCAATTTCTGAGTGCAGAGCCAGGAGTAACCCCTGAGCACGGCCGGGTGTGACCCCAAAAATATATATATATACACAGACGGCAAAAAAAGGGAACTCCCTTTCTAATCTTCCCAATATTTACTATATCTATGCAAAAACAGGCAAAAATTATTTTGTTATTGCTATTGATGGTTTTTCTTTTGTTGTTTGTTTTGATCTTTGTCTGGCTTTTATCTCGGGACCATAGTTATTGTTTGGTTGTTGTCTTTATTGCTGTGGTGCTTTTTGGGTTGGTTTTTTTGTTTGTTTTGATTTTTTCCCATTTTCCTTTTCCCCTTTTTTTTCTCTTAAATTGATATTTATACCCTCTAGAAGGTCTCCTCCCACTTTTTGCTTGTTTGATTTTTGGCTCCCCCCTTTTTTCTTCTTTCTTTCTAACAGAACCATACTTGAACCACCTTATTCTAACTCACATATTGGAGCAGAAATAATGGAGGGTACCAAGACCAAACAGTCATATGAACATCAAGTAGAAATAAAAAAATGATCAGACTGATCAGACTTAAACACCAAAGCCAATGACAACAGAGTCGATACACAATCTACAACAAGCTAAACACAGAGGAGACCACCCAAACTAGTAGCCCGGGGGAATATGGGATGCATGCTTGGGTGGAGAGAGGACAGCATTGTTGGTGGGAATACCTTGATTCAATGAAAGTCAGTACATAAAATATTACAGAGAAATTTTTAGTCCACTGGGGTAAAAAATAAAAATAAATATTTCTCAGAAATCACTCCTGGCAGGCTCAGGGGACCATATGGGCTGCCGGGAATCAAACCACCATCTGTCCTGGTTTGGCCGTGCACAAGGCAAATGTCTACCACTGTGTTACCTCTCTGTCTCCTGGGTTTTCAATCATTGCTCACTACCTGAGGGACACAGGTAAAATGCATTTGAGCCAAGTGCTCACTCCCGTGGTATAATATAGCCCCCTCAATTGAACTTTTTTTTGTTTTGTTTTTGGGTCACACCCAGCAGCATTCAAGGATTGCTCCTGGCTCTATACTGAGAAATCACTCCAAGCAAGCTTAGGGGATCCTATGGGATGCCAGGATTTGAATCACCGACCTTCTGTATGAAAGGCAAACGCATTAGCTCCATGCTATCTATTCCGCCTTACCCCCGTGCTATCTAGCCGTCTCCCTCCATTACATTCTTGATTTTATTTCAACCTGATCTCATCTGTGCCATATCAAAATGCATATTGAGAGCACATATTCTTCCTGTTTCCTGGTTTGTCAGCTTTCAATAGAATCTCGGACTCATGCACAGGCTTCAGTCCATTTCCCATTATCTAACCCCAGAAAATATTCTTCTGGGCAGGGCATTGCAAGGTGAAACCTTTGCTGATCTCCTGGCTGGAGGATGGAATCCTGGAGAGGCTGCCAAGAGGCATGTTTGCAGGTGAGTGTGGGATGATGTTCTTGGGAGCAAGTCATGAATTGGGAGTAGAACATTGTGGGCCTGTGTGAAATGGGAGCCCTGGACTGGGGTGTCGTGCTCCCAGATCATTGGTGCAGGATCTGTCTTGCTCCCATTCACTGTCCTTAATGCTGAACCCAAAAACTAATTAAAGATTTTGAATACGAAGTTTGTTAACTTTACAAGTTAGAATAAATATAAATGGTAAGATAAGACATACTGTTAGGGAAGATAGCGGAGGGATGCAAGAAAAACATACTGGTAGGTACTAGCATACAGGGAGTGATCCCATATCCCAGCAAGGAATAAGTTGTGGGCAACTCTGTGTATACCTTCTAATTCCAAAAAAAGAAATTAGAATATTTAAGAATATGAAGTCTTATCTTGCTTTATCCACAAAATAAGGAAAGCCATGAGAACAAAATTTAGCAGGAGATAGAGCTATGGTCCAGAAAGCCTTGTCAATTCTACTCTGACCAAATTCTTCTTTCAGCAGAACTGAAGACAGAAATCTACTCATGTCCCTTCTGGTCACGGATTTTCTCCAATCAGAACTTCCTTAATTATCACATGAACCCAATTCATCCCTCTTGGATAGTCCCAGGAGCATTGCCAAGAGAGCAAGCTTCATCAGAGAACTCCTATCCTCGGAATCAGAACCAATGGCAAAAACATTCTAATACTTACAATGACAAAACTAGAAATGACATACTTGACAGTCAAAAGCACAAAGAAAGCTCCGTACCTTTAGATAAAAAAATTTCAACAGCCTTATCTAGATTATGTTACATTCAAATAGGGAGCTTTAACAAACATGCGATTTCTAATGCAAAAAAAACTAACACCTGCCATACATTAAATCCAGAAGACACAGGTAAAGTAGGTCAAGGATTAGGAATAAAAAGATTTTTAAGAGATAAGAATGTGAAGCCTAGAAAAGATTTCACTCTTGTATTAAAAGTGATACACCAGAAGACACACACAGAAGAGAAGCCTCATGATTTGAGGGAGTGTGGGCAAGGCTTTAGTCAAAGGTCAAGTCTCATCACACACCAAAGACTACACACAGGAGAGAAGCCCCATGTTTGTGGGGACTGTGGGCGAGGCTTCAGTCATAGGTCAAAGCTCGTCAGACACCAAAGAATACACACAGGAGAGAAGCCCCCATGTTTGTGGGGAGTGTGGGCGAGGCTTCAGTCAGAAGTCAAGTCTCATCACACACCAGAGGACACACACAGGAGAGAAGCCCCATGTTTGTAAGGAATGTGGGCGAGGCTTCAGACATAGGTCAAGTCTCATCATACACCAAATGATACACACAGGAGAGAAGCCCCACGCATGTGGGGAGTGTGGGAAATGCTTCAGTGCGAGGTCAGTTCTCATCAAACACCAGAGGACACATTCAGGGCAGAAGCCCCATGTTTGTGGGGAGTGTGGGCGAGGCTTCAGTCAGAAGTCAAGTCTCATCACACACCGGAGGACACACACAGGAGAGAAGCCCCATGTTTGTAGGGAATGTGGGCGAGGCTTCAGTGAGAGGTCAAGTCTCATCATACACCAAAGGATACACACAGGAGAGAAGCCCCATGCTTGTGGGGAGTGTGGGAAAGGCTTCAGAGATAGGACAACTCTCATCAAACACCAGAGGACACATTCAGGGGAGAAGCCCTATGTTTGTATGGAATGTGGGCAAGGCTTCAGTCAGAGCTCAAATCTCAAAACACACCAAAGGATACACACAGGAGAGAAGGCCCATGTTTGTGGGGAGTGTGGGAAAGGCTTCAGTGCGAGGTCAGTTCTCATCAAACACCAGAGGACACATTCAGGGCAGAAGCCCCATGTTTGTGGGGAGTGTGGGCGAGGCTTCAGTCAGAGGTCAAGTCTCATCATACACCAAATAATACACACAGGAGAGAAGCCCTATGCATGTGGGGAGTGTGGGAAAGGCTTCAGTGATAGGTCAAATCTCATCAAACACCAGAAGACACATTCAGGGGAGAAGCCCTATGTTTGTATGGAATGTGGGCGAGGCTTCAGTCACAGGTCAAGTCTCATCAAACACCAAAGGATACACACAGGAGAGAAGCCGATTTGAAGGGAATGTGCGCAAGGCTTCAGTCAGAGGTTATATCTCAATGCACACCAAAGGATACACACAGGAGAGAGGCCCCATGTTTGTGAGGAGTGTGGGGAATGCTTCAGGGATATGTCAGGTCTCATCAAACACCAGAGGGACACACAAGAGAAAAGCCCCATGTTTTTCCAGAGTGTGTGCGAGGTTTCAGAGATATATCAAGTCTCATCCAACACCAGAGGACAAACCCCATGTTTGTCGGGAGTGTGGTTGAGGCTTCACAGATAGGTCAGGTATCATCACACACAAGAGATTCACACAGAGGAGAAACCAGATGTTTGCAGGGAGTTAGATGTTTGGTCTCCTCATCTCGAGGAGACATATTGGAGAGGTACCTCATGATTGCAGAGAGTTTCGGAGAGGCTTCAGACTGAGGTCAAGTCTCATTAAACTCCAGAGGTCACAGTGGAGATCCCTATGTTTGAAGCAAAAATGTCTAATGAACAGTCACATTTCTGCATCTACAAAGAACTAATCAGCCAACACAACAGCATGACATGTATGAGAAGTTGACCTAGAAAAAGTTTCAATATCTTTATATTTTGCCTTATTCACTAATAAACTTTTTCTCTGGATATATGTCATCCATAATATTTCCTTTCCCCTGAATGTAGGGGATAGGCTCATACTATCAACAAAGTAAACAAAAAATTTGTCCTTGATTAAGTATTTCTGATCAGAATGTTACATTCTTAATTGATTCCCTGGCTTAGGCAGAATTCTCATGTTTAAGAGAATTTATTTGAGTGAAATATATCTCCTGGTAAATAAAACCTTTTGTATATTTGTGTTTTGCTTTGCAATAACTCAGGCATTCTCCATGACTTACCTTTAACTTAGAAGCTGTATTATATATGGGAGTTCCTCGTCTTGTGTTACACCCTTAAGTATGTGTGCGTTACTGCCTGCATCAAAGTTTGTTTGGCCCTGTGGTCCAATGCCCTACATTTGGGGCATGAAGCTTCCACTTGAGTTGATACCATATTTCATATAGTTAATCACTCATCATATACATCTTTTGTGCAGCACAAATCTCAAACTTTAGTTGTACATAGGATTCTTGGAAATCACCATTTAAGCTAACAAGGGAACAGTTCTGTTAACGAGTGGGGTGTTTGGCAGGAAAGAGAGATTTAAAAAGCATGCATGTTAAAACCAGAGCCACAGGACATTTTCCTTTCACATCGCTGATCTAGGATGGACCTTGGTTAGATCCCCAGCATTCCATATAGAACCCAAAGCAGGAAATATTTCTCAGTGCATAGTCAGAAATAACCCTTGACTGTCACCAGGTGTGGCCCTAAAACCAAGATAAATAAAAAGCACACATATTAATAAATCCCTGTTTAGAGTCTTCGAAGAGTATACAGAATTAGTAAAGAAAATGCTTCAATGGTCTGAAAGCCAATTGTTTCTAGTTTCAAAAAGGCAGAAGCAAAGGTACATATCTTGATACATAACACTCCCTCGTTGTAACAGTAATGCAATGCTGCCTATTTCAGAATCAATTAAAACAATCTGGACATTTATCAAGTAAGGAATGATAGAGCATGGCATTCAGATCTTGGACATTGCCCAAGTAATGTTAATTGAACAATACACAGAGATCACAGAAATCAGCATACCAAGGATATGAGTAGAGTTGATCGACTTGGTCCTATAAATTGAGTAACCAGAGTTATGGGGAGTGGACTTTAAGGTCCTTGTGTAATGGAGGTGCAAACTAAAACAGTGTGCTCTGTGGTTTTAAAATGTAGATAATGAAATTTCATTTGCATCAAAAAAGTTATAACGTATTTAGAAAATTAAAAATTATGTGAACCTATGTTAATGCTTTTTGCAATGTTCAGGGTGTGAGCTACCCAAATGTTCATGAATGAAAAAGTTTAGCATATATGTACGACCCAATATTAATTACATGGAGAGAAGAAAAGATACCTTGTACTTCCTTGCAACCTAAATGAATTTACAAGTGTCATGTTCAGTAAATGTACCAGAGGTCACACATTTATGATTTCATCAAGTGTAATATATAGATATAAAAATGGAATATATAGTATTACACAATGACATGCATTGAAGTTGGAATAATTATTGATATGACGAAGTAGAAAAGGGAAAGGAGTAGAATTAGGAGTTGGACTAGAGGTTGCGTCGAAAAACTGTTAGAATATCAACATTACGATATTAATGCTATTGTTCCAATTTGATATAAATCATAATAATCTAGAATAGGAGCCAGAGAGGTAGCATGGTGGTAGGGAGCTTGCCTTGCATGCAGAAGGATGGTGTATCGAATTTCGGCATCCTGGATTGTCCCCCAAGCCTGCCAGGATGGATTTCTGAGCATAGAGCCAGCAGTAACCCCTGAAGGGCCTGGAAGCCCGTGCAAAGCGAGTGCCCCACTCTTCACTATTATTACTCTTATTGCTGTCCAGATCTTGAGATTGTTTCCCCCCAGAAAATGTATCTTTCTTCTGTATAAGTTGCAGGGCACATTCTGCTCTCCATCTCTCCTTGGCCTGGTGACCCCCGACTTTTGGTTGGAGTACTTTGGGAAAGTGTATTTTTAGGAGGGGTATTTTTACAAAATAGTTATTCTTGCAAGGAGTGTTGGGCCTCTTTCAGCAAGATCAGGGTCACATCCCCAAGGGCCCAGCTTGGCTCAGACACCTGCAGTGCAAATACTCTTCCTGCTGTACTACTGTCTCCCTCCTCCAAAGACCTATTGGTTATAAATGTAGATTTTTGTCTAGGAACTTCAAGTGCAGACTCTAATCCCATCCCAGTCCTTGATAAGG
Organism: Suncus etruscus; assembly: GCF_024139225.1. Classification (NCBI taxonomy): domain Eukaryota; kingdom Metazoa; phylum Chordata; class Mammalia; order Eulipotyphla; family Soricidae; genus Suncus; species Suncus etruscus. The sequence goes on along the minus strand of NW_026060318.1, from coordinate 30,139 downwards.
ATATTAGTATAATTTGTTGAACAGCTCGCTATTTGGACGTTTTCCACATGGTCTCTCACTAGAAGTTGGTGCTGGATGCCAGGTTCAGATGTGCTGTGCAGGAACAGGATTAAGCAAGATCCAGAGAAACGAGCTGGGTAGGTCTTGTGCTCATTCATTCTTACTCAAAGCTTGACATTTCTGTAGGAATTGTGCAAGGGGCCTTGCTGCTCCTTTTCAGAAATAATCCAAGCCAGAGATGATGGAGCCTCAAAGTGTGATGTCCTGTCCCCAGGTAAGAGTGTTGTATGGGCTCTAAGAAAAACAAGAGGAGAGACAAAGGAGTGCAATCCCACTCAAAACTGTGGGGCCCAGAGATGTTTTTGGGAAGGAATCTGGGGAGGGGATCTGATTCCTGAACTCCTGGCAGGGGTTCTGTTCACTGCAGATTGAGGCTGCCTTTGTCCTTGTTCTTTGTCTTGTGTTTGGTTTGGGGGCTTGTCATTAGGCGCTCTGGCATTCCTGTGGATTCATTATTCTGAGTCTCAATTATGAGTCTAAGACCCTGTTGGATGTGAGGCTTGCACTCCTTGTAATAGGGACCAGAATGTTAGTGAGGAAGGAGACCTTGAGCCCAGAATTTCTGCCATAAATTACATTTCTAACTGTCTTGGGAAAGGCTCTTCGATTTATTTCTAGTTTATGGTACTATAGCCAAAGGTAGTTCATATGGCTCAAACTTCTAGAATCACATCTTCTGCATGGGGAGACTGTGTGTGGGGATTTCAGCCTGGGACAGCCCCCTTCCATGGCAAGCAGGCAGTAAATCATCCTCTGGTTCTGTCACAATGATCTTTTGTAACATGTGGCTGCTTCCTATGTCAGGAGTACAACTGTGCCCAAGTCTCCTGTATTCACTCAAACCCTTCCTTAAATGTCTTGTAAAATCTCCTTGGGGTCCCTAAATCTGGAATCATGATGACTAATTTTTAGCCCTATCTTAAAAACAAAATATTTTCTTTCCTACTACATACATTTCCCTGTGGGGTTTGTTTGATTTTAGTTTCAGTTTCGTCGTGCTGTCTTGTCTCTGCTTCTTTTGTTTTGTGTTGAATTTGAGTCTCTGGCTATGCTCAGGGATTTTCCTTGAGTAGTGTCCCTGGAATTGACCAAGGGTTGTTCCTCTCTGCATCCTTCCTGACTTTGTTGCTCAGGTCCAGAACACACAGTTCAAGTTCTTCTCTGTTACTCTGCAGATTCAGCTTCCCCCTGGAGCCACATTTCTCCTCAGTAAACCAGTTGCATTTTCAAAGCCTCCTATGAGACTTCACTTAGGGTTCAACCTTGATATCAAGGGACACTAGCCTGTTCCTGGGATTGACCCAGGGTTGTCCCTTTCAGCACCCTTCCTGCTCAAATCCAATACACACAGCTCGGCCATTTTGTCCATTACTCTGCAGAGCAAGGTTAGTCCATGCAGCCACATTTCACCTCAGTTAATCACTTGCAATTCCAAAGCCTCTATGTTGTCAGTCCTGTAGCTTTGATTCTAATTGGGAAAAAGAAGCAAAAGATCTTTCAGGAAAGCATTGTTATGTTTTGTGTCATTTTGACCTGCTCTAGAAAGGATTTGTGAGGAATTGGGAGTGCTGATTATGCCAAGCACAGGTTTGATTCACTCAGTGGATTGGATTTTCCCTTCTCTGATCCATGCATCCTGCAGAGATTGGTGTTGGGGACAGGAGAAACCAGAGTATTTTTAGCATTTGGGGGCACATCATGAGTTGCTGCTTTAACTGTTTCAGGTTCTGTAGTCAGACATTTTATACCCCAGTGTTCAGTGAATCTAGTGCATGAAGAGGTCTCGAGGGGTCTGTCTGCAATGCAGACATATTGGCTAATCTGGCTTTCTAGTTTGATATTTGTGGACCTTCCCTTTGGGTGCCAGGAAGGTGAGGGTCACGATGGCTGGATGCACTAGGAGACCAGAATAGAAAGGCATTATTTCTAGGGAATCTACGGGGTTCTGTTCTCTCCCAGTGCCCTGGGTGTTTTCTGTTTGTTTTATATTTGAACAATACAGGCATTCCAAGGGATTGTGCATATATCTGCGCACAGGAATGACTTCACACAAAGCTTGATGGATGTTGTATGGTTCTGGTTATCAAATCATTTTACCCAGAATATGCCATGTGCCCTAACTACCATATTATCACTGTAGGCTCTTTATTTTCTGTTTTGGGGCCACACATGGTGGTGCTCAGGAGTTACTCTTCTTTATGCACTCAGAACTTGCTCCTAGTAGACGCAGGGGATGATATGGAATGCTAGGAATCAAACTGGGTCTGTCATAGGTACGCTGTGTGCAAGGCAAATGCCCTACTACTTTGCTATCTCTCTGGACCTTCTAGAGTTTTCTCTATAAGGCACATTTGGGCCTTGGTACTTGGCCTGGCTACTCACTCAGTGGTTAGTTCCTGATGGCTTCAGGGAGCTGAATCACTCAAAGGGTTACTCAGAGGAACTCAACCAGAGGGTGACTAGACAAAATAAAGTTCATCCATGTGCAACGCAAGCACTGACCTATTGCTCCTCATCCCACATTGTATGACCTGCTGCACCCTTCATTTGACTTTTTGAATTCAACCTGGTCTCATCTGTGCAATAACCAACATGCTAAGAATCTGTTCTTCACACACTGGTGAGAAGCCCTATGTTTGCAGGGAGTGTGGGCGAGCATTCACTCACAGTTCAAGTCTCAGTGCACACCAGAGAACACACACAGGGGAGAAGCCATATGTTTGCACAGAGTGTGGATGATGCTTCACTTTGAGTTCAAGTCTCATCACACACACAGTAGGCCACACTCTGGAGATAAGCCCCATGCTTGCAGGTAATGTGGGCGAGGCTTAAGTCGGAGATCACATCTAATTAGACATAAGAGGACACATGGGGGAGAAGCCACATGTTTGTAGCGATTGTGGTCAAGGCTTTTGTTGGAGTTTACTTCTCATTGCACACAATAGGACACACACCGGAGAAGCCCTATGTTGTCAGGGAGTGTGGGCGATCTTCACTTTGAGGTCAAGACTTAATACATAGTAGGACACACTGTGGAGAGAAGCCCCATGTTTGCAGGTGTTGTGGGCGAGCATTTGCTCAGAGTCCAAATCTCATCAAACATGAGAGGACACACTGGATAGAAGCCCCATGCTGGCAGGAAGTGTCGACAAAGCTTCATTCTGCTCCTGGCTTTTGAGGATCATATGGACTCCTGGAGAGATAGCACAGCGGCATTTTCCTTGGAAGCAGCCGATCCAGGACCAAAGATGGTTGGTTCGAATCCCGGTGTCCCATATGGTCCCCCGTGCCTGCCAGGAGCTATTTCTGAGCAGACAGCCAGGAGTAGCCCCTGAGCACCACCGGGTGTGGCCCCAAAACAAACAAAAACAAAAAACATGAGAGGACACACTGGATAGAAGCCCCATGCTGGCAGGAAGTATCGACAAAGCTTCGTTCTGAGGCCAAATCTCATCAAACTGCAGAGGGGACACAGTGAAGAATCCCTCTATATGAAGCAAATGTGATTAAGGAAAAGTAAAAAAAATTCAGCATCTGAAAAAAGCAACTGCAACCAACACAAATTGCATAAAACACATGAGGAATTGGCCACTAAAAGGTTCAAGCATCCAATTCCTCCATGAAAGCAGTAGGAAACAGACTCTATACTATCACACAATTCTTTTGCTTGTGTGTGTGTGTGTGTGTTTGGGTCACATCCAGTGATGATACTTGATATGTGTGCTCAGATATCTCTCCTGGCTTGGGGAAGCATAAGTGCCAAGGGTTCGAATTATGATTCGTCCGAAGTGCTGCATGCAAGGCAAATATCCTACCACTGTGCTACTTTTTCAGCCTCACTATCATACAATTCTAGACAAAGAATCTGTCGCAGAAAAAATATCTATTTGAGAAAACTTAGATTAAAGTATTAGTGAATTTATTACTAATCTTAGGCAGAGAAATCTCATATAAGATGAAGTTATGGAAGGAAACAGATCTTCTGTTAAATAAGACCTTTTCTCTTGTAGTTGGTTGTAGTTTGTTTTGGGATAACTGCTGGCTCTCTCCACCACTTCGATTTCTGCTTATTCGAAGCAGAATTTTTTGTTTTTGTTTTTTGGTCACACCCGGCAGCGCTCAGGGGTTCCTCCTGGTTCTACGCTCAGAAATCATCTCTGGCAGGCACGGGAGACCATATGGAATGCCGGGATTTGAACCACCATCCTTCTGCATGGACGGCAAACGCCTTACCTCCATGCTATCTCGCCTGCCCCTCGAAGCAGAATATTTGCATATGGGAGTTCCTCGTCCTGTGTTTTCCCCTTAATCATGTGTCCATTATTGCATGCATCAGTGTTTGCTGTCAGACCCGTATCCCCACTGCCCTGTGTTTGGGGCATTAGGCTTCCAGTTGATTTGGTCCATTTCCTACAGGTAGCCACTCATTGTGTGTATCTTTTGAAAAGCACAAAATCTCAACTTTGAGATACTAATGAGTCCGGGACCCATCCTTTGACCTAACAACAGAACAGGGTTATTTGTTACTATGAGTGCTGTGAGTGTTATGGAAGAAATGTAAATCGCTCATAGATTTATAAATCCCTGTTCAGACTCCTTGAAGAATACACAGGTGGGTTGGAGATTGCATAGCGGTAGACTGCACAGTGGTAGGGCATTTGCACAGCTTGCAGCTGGCCCCAGACTGACCAAGTTTAATTTTTCGCACCCCATATGGTCCTCCAACCTGAGAGGGCCAGTTTTTGAGTGCAGAAGCCCGGTGTGGCCCCTGAGTGTCATTGGGTGTGGCCCAAAACCAATCAATCAATATAGTTTTAAAAAGAGTCCTAGGGGTTAGTATAGAAAACTCTTCAATAGTCTGAAAGGCGATTGGTTCTAGTTTCAAAAAAAAAGGAAATGTAGAGATGAGGAAACTGAACAGTGTGGCACAAGCGGTAACGTGTCTGCCTTGCTTGTGATAGCCTAGGACAGAAACAGTTTGATGCTCCAGGATCCCATAGGGTCCCACAAGCCAGGAGCGATTTCTAAGTGCATAGCCAAGAGTAATTCCTGACTGGATGTGGCCCCTAAACCAAAAAATATATATAGAGAAACTCGATAAAACAATTCTCTCATTCTTACAGTAAAGCTGCCTATTTTTAGAAACAATTAAATTGATCTATACATTTCTGAAGTAAGTAACAATAGAGTATTGCATTCAGTTCATATAAACTATGTCAGAAATGTGAATTGAACAATATATAGACATGGCAGAGCTCAGCATACCTTGGATACAGGGAGAGTAGATTGAATAGGTCCTATTAGAATCTATGTGGTGTATGATTTTAGAATATATATATGTGAAACTTTATTAAAATTCTGTAAATTACAGTGAATCATTTAAAATTTAAAAATTATAAATGAGCACTTTTGTTATTTTTGCAGTATCAAGGGTATGTGGTACCCACATGTTTAAAGAAAGTACATGAATGAAAAAGTTTGGCATATATGTATAACCCAATATTACAGGGAGAGAATATATCTTGCAGTTCATTTCAACCTAAATTAATTTGGATGAGTCATGTTCAGTAAATGAATTACAGCGAAGGTCTCACATGTATGATTTCATCAAGTGTGATAGAAATTCAAAAGGGAATATAAAGTATTATAGGATGAAATGCATCAAAGTTGGAATAGGGATTGATATTATGAAGTAGTAGAGGATAAGGAGTAGAATTAGGAGTTTGATTAGTGGAATTGCATGGAGAAACTGGTAGAACTCCTTGAGCATATTTACATTAGGGTTAGTTTATACTAACTCTGTGGTTAATGCTATTGTACTGATTGGATGTAAATAATTTTAGATAAATAAGTGGTAATCTCAAGTCATATATCACATCTCAAGGTCCCAATCCTCACAGCTCCCCAAACTGGCAGCATTTCTGATCTAACAGGATTGTGAGGATGATATTGCTTAGGAATGCAGGCTGGATCCTCCCTGCTGGGCAGGACAGTGCAGCAGGAGGCACTCAGGACCCAAAATTCCACGCGACCACCACGAGCAGGTAAAGAGGGAGGGTTTTCCTCAAGTCCAGGATGTCCAGTTACTAGACATAAACACAATGGTAATAGCAACCAGGGATGGACATGGCTCATGATCTCCAGGCTTTTATAAATATGGGTATTTGTTCTCAGTTCTATGGGGACATTACTCTAGCCTTCATACGTGTATTCATGTATGCTACCAACATTTTGATCTATTGCCAAATTTAAACAATGAAATAAGTTGGAAAATATTAAAATTGTTTCTAGGATTCCTGTATATATCAAAAGTTAGGGAGAGGATACGATTTTAACAGGAATGAATAAAATATTGGACAAATTAATTTCAACTAATTCCTTATCAGGATCTCCTTCATTAGTCATCACCCCTGTGCTGAGAGCGAGAAGGGAGACTACCAAAGAATAGAATAGTCTCTTCTGATTATCTGTATCATGGAAAGTAACTATCCTTAGCAGGAATCATCAGCATTGTCTGAGCATATTATCAAAGTTAAATCTACACACATTTCAGATTTTGTGTGTTAGGAAGAAAATAATTTCACTGAGTTGAAATTCATATGTTAGTTGTAAATGAGGAAGATAATTTCCAGATGTAGAATTCACTAGTCACCTCCTAGTTGCTGGATGTAGAAGTCATTGGTGAGGTAGAATCTCAGGTGAGAAAAGCAATCACAAGGAAGCAATCACCGGCCACTTTGAGAATAACAGTTTTGACTATATTTTTGACTGCACATTTAGTTTATTTAGGTGGAAATGGATTATTCATTTTACGGGAAGTAATTCTGGACTATGTCAGCCAATGAGGTAGGATGGGAGAGGGATTAAAACAGGGTGTCTGCTTATGTGTTTAAGGAAGAAGGGGTTAGGGGATGAGGGAAAGCTGAATGTTAAAACGGATTGTGCTTCAAGTGATTAGCTACAGTAAGCAAGACGATGTCTGGAGTGTCTCTTGAGCACTGATCTATGTGCATATTTGTAACTTCATATTCTTGAGCTGAAACATGCCAATAGACAGCAGAGAGTGGAGAAGACACTTTATGACTGTGGTTTTTGGTTTTTGGGCCCCACCCTACATTGCTCAGGGGTTACTCCTGGCTATCTACTCATAAGTAGCTCCTGGCAGGCACTGGGATCATCTGGGATGCTGGGATTCGAACCAACCACCTTAGGTCCTGGGTCGGCTGCTTGCAAGGCAAACGCCGCTGAGCTATCTCTCCGGCCCCAGTCATGGCCACTTTTATAGTATCACATGTTTAGGAATTTGTCAGTTTCAAGGATGTGCGAAATTCTAAGTATAACTATTTGTACAAGCTCAGACACAAAGCTCGAATGTGCCCAGAAGTTCTGGCCCCAGCATGGATCAACAAACAGACTCTGGATGGAGGCCTCTCATGCTCCTACTGAATGCCCTGTTTACAGTATCTAAGCTGCATTTTCCATAAACATTTTCATCTATCCCATATATTCTAGGAAATCAATCTTTGTGATGAATCTACTTATTTCAAAAAGGCCCAGGTGGTTGGAATACTGGAGTTTTAGGGTGTTTAAGTAATTGATCTATTGAACTGATTGTATGAAATGTGTCTAGAATTAGACCTACTTTTTCCCCCAAACCCATGTTGTTTTCTGATTATGATAAAAACATTGCAAAGTAATTTAGTCATTTGTTCAACTGGGTTTTAAGGTGTTGTATATTTTAGGAGAAAGAAATGCTAAGTTCACTGTGCCTGGAAACATATGGAAGCATTTAAATTGATATATCCTCATGTAAATGACTATTGTCCAAATGGTCTGTGGAAAAATGGATTCATGGGAGGGACCTTTTTGAAAAGTCCCTGTCTACTCAGAGACCTGATGAAATTTGGTAGGGGAGAGTAGGTGTTCAATATAAGAAACCTCTAGTTTTATCTTTTTAAAAGACACATTCAGATTTGGGGTATACTTGCTATTTTATGCCTAGCTATTCACTCATTCAATGTTCACTTCGTGAGGGATCCAGGTAAGTTCCAAAGGTGCCAAGGTCAAATTCAGATGTGCCAAGTTCTGATTTCATTTCTTTTTCTGGGATGTGGTGTCACACCTGGCAGTGCTCAGGGGTTACTCCTGGCTCTACACTCAGAAATCCCTCCTGGAAGGCACAAGGGACCATATGAGATGCTGGGGTTTGAACCACCACCCATGTGCATGCAAGGCAAACACCCTATTTTCATGTGATCTCTCCGACCCCTGATTTCATTTCAAGCAACATCATCTGTGCAATAGCTAACATGCATATTGAGAGCAGAGATTCTTTCTTCATCTGTTCCATGGTTTGATGACTTTTCGTAGAGACCCAGCATCATGATAGCTTTCAGTCCTCTCCCCATATTCTAACACAAAAATCATCGTCCTGGGCAGAACATCGTGGGGTGAAACCTGTGGTGATCTCCTGGTTGGAAGATGGAAACCTGGAGAGGCTGCCGAGAGGCCTGTTTGCAGGTGAGTGTGGGATAATGCTCCTGGGCTCAAGACATGGATGGGTTTGAAAAGTTGTGGACCTGTGTGAGATGGGGGCCCTGCAGTTGGGCCTTTAGGCTCTCAGATCATGGTGCAGGAACTCTCCTGCTCCCATTCACTGCCCTGGATGCTGAGTCCCAGAGGACCTGGAGCTTCGCAGTCTTGCCCTTGAGCTGTCGCAGTCTTTTTGCCCTGGTAAGGTGCCTGCTTTACCTGCGCTAGCCTTTGACGGACCGTGGTTTGATCCCCCGGCATCCCCCTATGGTCCCCCAAGCCAGGGACGACTTCTGAGCCCATAGCCAGGAGTAACTCTGAGCGTCACCGGGTGTGGCCCCAAAACAAACAAAACCAGAACAGATTCTGACTTTCTGTGTCTTCACTCCATGTATCTGCTCTCTAAGTGGCTGCACAGCCCCATTTTGAGGTGCCCCTCTCAAACCGCTTTGTTTGTGCCCCTTTCGACCTCTTTATCTTTTTCCTTTACTTCTGGCCTCTATTCTTGGGACATTATCTGGTTTTGCAATTCCTCAATTAGTGCTTTTTTTCTCTAGTTTGATTTTCAGGTTCACTCAGTGATGGTGGGTGGTACTTGGGTTCTCTCCTGACCCTGTGCTTCAGGAATCACTTATGTTGGGCTCAAGGGATGCCTTGAATTGAACTCGAGTCAGCCAGTTACAAGGCAAATACTCTCCCTTGCTTGCTTTCTCTCTGGACACTTAGAAATACATTTTGTCTGTAGTTTTAGAAACTACTCATAAGTGAGCTAGCACAAGCTTATGTGGATTTTGCCAAGCTCATCACAATCCTCCCAAACTCTTGCATTCTGTTAGCTGATATATTCCCTGAAAATAATGTGAATTTCACCAGGCCACATTGTCGCATTCAACCAGATATCACTGAACTTATTTCTTGTATTTTTATTTCTTTATTTAAGCATCCTCATTAAAGAAATGACCTTAGTAGGGCTTCTCTAATAGAATGTTCACCTCCTTCCCCAGTGCAACTGCCCTATGACCCATAGCCCCTATATCACTCCCTACCTCCCTGTTTTTCTAGGACAGGCATTCTGCTTTTTTCAGTGTTCTTTGTGGCAAGGTTCATATCATAGGCTGGTCATCCTGGCCCTTCTCTCTGTTATCCCTGGATATTATTACTAAATTTTCTTTTTTTTTTTTTTGTTTTTTCGGCCACACCTGGTAACGCTTAGGGGTTACTCTGGCTATGTGCTCAGAAGTTGCTCCTGGCTTGGGGGACCATATGGGGACACCGGGGGATCGAACCGCGGTTCCAATCCAAGGCTAGCGCAGGCAAGACAGGCACCTTACCTTTAGCGCCACGCCCAGCCCCTAATTTTCTTTCATGTTTATTATATCTCATTATATGTTTGATAATTTTATGTTTGTTCCATCTCTTCTGATACATAATGAGAGTATAATTATCATGTCCATCCCATGAATAAGCAAATTTCATGAGTTTTTTTTTTATTGGCTGTGGAGTATTCTTTTTTTCTTTTTTATTTAATTTTTGCGGGTCTCATACGGCAGTGTCAGGGGTTACTACTGTCTCTATGCTCAGAAATCACTCCTGGCAGACACAGGGGCCTATATGGGATGCCGGGACTCAAACCACCATCTTCTGCATGAAAGGCCAAACGCCTTACCTCCATGCTATCTCTGGAGATTGTTTTTGATGACATCTTGTTGGCTGTCTTGAGCAGAAAAGTATTCTCATCTGCCAAGTATTCTAATCTGTAGATGTATCCACAGTTTCTTTAGCAACTCATCTATTATCTAGCACCTGAGTCACTTCCAGATTCTGGTTATTGTAAATAGTGCTGCAGTGAACATAGGAGTGTTGAGGGCATTTTTGTACTTTTTCTGTATTTCTACGTCCGTTCTTACAAGTGGTATTGCTTGATCATATTGACGATAAATTCCAAGGTTTTTTTTTTTTAAAGAATATCCACTTTATTTTACAGAAAGCCTGCACTAGATGGCATTCCAACCAGCAGTGATAGGCAGACGTCTCCTTTCATCTAGGGCAGCAATGGGTATTCTCAGAAAAGAGTTGAGCTGCAGAGCTTGTGATGGCTGCCAGTTTTGCTGAATGATCATGTACTTGGAATCTAACCTGCACGCAGAATTGTCTCTTCCACCATTTTAATTCTGTATTGTTAATAGGTTACATCCAGCAGGTGTCACAGGACCACAAAGTGCTCAGGGATGAAACTAGAACCATGTCTCATGAATTGTGATTCTGATCCTAAATATGACTGTGGTGTTTTTGGAGAGAGAGATTAGGCTACCTCCATTGATATTTATGGAACACTCTTAAGTCTTTGCTTAGCATCACTATTGAATTGTTTGTGAATCAGATACAATGTTAGGAATTGAATTGGGATTGACCAAAGGCCAGAATTTCACCAGAAAACTTGTACTATGCCTGTGGGCATTAAATATGACTTTGTAGTCTGCAGACTATAATTTAAGTATAATTGTATGTAATCTCTTGTGTATGTACCAAACATACCTTCGTTGGTCCCACTCCAAGCGAGGTTCTTCCTCTCAACACTGACACCTTCACCGTACACGAACTTACTGAAGATGAGTTGACATAGATTCAAGTTTCACTGCACCTAAGGAAAGTAAAATATCTTTAGAAACTAAATCATAGTATTATATGATTTCAGAATGCTTTTATGAAAACTTTAGCGTCTTATATCAGAAAGTTGAAGAACAGTACAGAGGGGAGGTGTTTACATTTTTACCTCCACATAAGTTCATTCCTGGAAAGCTAAATGGTCTTCCCCAGCCTACGAAGTATACTAGCTCAGTTAAAAACTTGGAGTTGGGGCCCGGGCGATGGCGCTCGAGGTAAGGTGCCTGCCCTTACCTGCGCTAGCCTTGGACGGGCTGCGGTTCGATTCCCCGGCGTCCCATATGGTCCCCCAAGCCAGGAGCGACTTCTGAGCGCATACCCAGGAGTAACCTCTGAGCGTCAATGGGTGTGGCCCCAAAAAACCAAAAAAAAAAAAAAACTTGGAGTAACCCAAAAACTCATAGAATATTTGGATATGAAATTTGTTCATTTTGCAAGATATAGTAAGGTAAATAGTAAGAAAAAAGCAACTGTTTACAGACCACAGGATAGTACAACATTCTATACCATTGTCCAAGAATGCCGGGAGTTATCCCGAATCCCAGAGCAAGGAGTAAGTTGTGGAAACCTCTGCGTATAGATCCAAACTCCAAACAACAACATTAGAATAATTAAGAGATGAAGTTTTATCTTGTTTTATCTACAAAATAAGGAATCCTAGGAGAGCAGAATTTAGCAGGAGATAGAGCTATATTTCAGACATTATTCTCAACTCTAACTCTGACCAAAATCTTTCTCTTTCAGCAGCACCAAAGCCAGAAATCCAGCCATGTTCCTTCTGCTCACTGGCTTTCTCCAAACACAACTTTCTCTATCTTCACTTGAAACGAAGTCATCCCTCTCGGATCCTCCCAGGAACATCTGCAAGAAAGCAAATTCAATCAGACAGTTCCTCTCCACATAATCTGAACGACCAACGGCAACAACATTCTAATCCGTATTATGACAAAACCAAGTAATGACATACCTGAAAGTCAAAAGCACACAGAAATTTCCTTACATTTGGATAATAAGATGAGGCATAAAATACTGTCAGCAGCCTTATCTAGACCGTATTATAGTCAAATAGGTAGTTCTAATGAACGTGAGATTTCAAATGAGGAAAAAACTAACATATGGCATAACGGAAATCCAATGAACACAGGTAGAGTAGATCAAGGATTAGAAATGCCAAGGATTTTCAGAGACAAGACTTCCAGGACTGGGAAAGGTTTCTCTGATGTATCAAAGGTCACAAACACAGGGGAGATACCCCATGTTTGCAAGGAATGTGGACGATGTTTGAGTAGTAGTTCAAGTCTCATTAGACACCAGAGGACACACACAGGAGAAAAGCCACATGTTTGTGGGGAGTGTGGGCGATGTTTTAGTCAGAGATCACGTCTCATCACACACCAGAGGACACACACAGGGGAAAAGCCACATGTTTGCGGGGAGTGTGGTCGAGGCTTCAGTGATAGGACAGGTCTCATCAGACACCAGAGCACACACACTGGAGAGAAGTCACATGTTTGTGGGGAGTGTGGGAAAGGCTTCAGTAGGAGGTCACATCTCATCACACACCAGGGTATACACACTGGAGAGAAGCCCCATGTTTGCAGAGACTGTGGGCGAGGCTTCAGTCAGAGGTCAAATCTCATCACACACCAAAAGATACATACTGGAGAGAAGCCCCACGTTTGCAGAGACTGTGGGCAAGGCTTCCGTAGGAGGTCACGTCTCATCACACACCAAAGGCTACACACAGGGGAGCAGCCACATGTTTGCGGGGAGTGTGGTCGAGGCTTCAGTGATAGGACAGGTCTCATCAGACACCAGAGCACACATACTGGAGAGAAGCCACATGTTTGTAGGGAGTGTGGGAAAGGCTTCAGTAGGAGGTCAAATCTCATCACACACCAAAAGATACACAGAGGGGAGAAATTCCATTTTGTGTAGAGTATGGACGAGGCTTCAGTCATAGTTCAAGTCTCATCACACATCAGATGATTCACAGGGGAGAAGCCTCATGTTTCCATGGTGTGGTAAAGTATTCACATAGATCAAGTCTCCTCACACATCGAGTACTCATAGGGGAAAAGCCTCACTTTTGCAGGATGTTGTCAAGGATTTAGTCATCATTTAGTTCTCATCAAGCACCAGAGGACACACACAAGAGGAAGCCCCATGTGTGCAGGGAATTGTATGAGGCTCCAGTCAGACGTTAAAGCTCATCACACAAAAGAGAAAAGCCTCCTGTTTTCAGGTAGTGTGGACAAGGCTTCAGTCATTTTACAACTTAGGACACACAGGGGAGAAGCTCCATGTTTGCGTGAAATGTGGGCAAGGCTTCAGTTGGTGTCAAATCACATCAATGTACACACACGGGAGAATTTCTGTTTGAAGCAAATGTGTCTAATGAACAGTAAATAACTTTAGCATTTACAAAAGCAAATTTAGGAAACAAACTCAACATTCCTTTGAAATAGCCAGGGAAAAGTTCAAACATTTAACTTGATATTTTTGCCCTGTGAACTAATAAACTATGTTTCTGTTTCCTTTTATTATTTTTTGGGGGTGGGGAGTCAATCGGGCAGGGATCAAGGATTATTCCTGGCGCTGCAATCAGAAAGCACCCCTGGCAGATATGGAAGACCATATGAAATTCTGAGCTTCGAACCACTGTCCTGCATGCAAGGCAAATGCCCTACCTTCATGCTATCTCTCTTGCCCCGTTTTTTGTTGTTGTTGGTGGTTTTTTTTTTGTTTTTCCTTGTTTTGTTGTTTTTCAGTCATACACTGTGATCGAAACGCACTCTATCCTAGGCTAGCACAGGCAAGGCAGATGCCTTACAGCTTGTGCTATCCCTCCGGCCTTAAGCTATATATTTCTGATCTCGAATATTTTCTTTCCCTGAAATCCGTAGGAAATAGAATCTTGCTGTCACATAATCTAATCAAAACCTTGTCCTTGAAGTATTTGAGATCACTTAGGATAAATTATTTGTAAATTGATTCCTAGGCTCAGGTAGAGAAGATATGTAAGAAGTTATTGAAGAAAACATTAGATCAGGTAAAGACGACCTTGTGTGTATTTTGTTTTGCTTTGGGAAAACTCCTGCACTCGACATTAGAAGCAGAATTCTTCATGGCAGAGTTGCTCAGCATGTTCTCCCCTTAATCATGTATGCATTATTGCCTGCATCTGTTTGCTTATAGACTCATGTTTCCTATGCCTTTATTTGGGACTTGAGGCTTCCACTTGAGTTGATTCTATATTTCTTGCTGGTAGTCACTCATCATCTACAACTTTTGTGCAGCAAAAATCTCACAGCAATGAGTCTTGTAATTCACAATTCGTACAAAAAGTAGAATGGGTTGTTAACTATTAGTGTGATGAGTGGAAGGTAATAGAGATTTGAAGAGCCCAGAGATTAATGAACCCCTGTTAGAATCCTAGAGTGTACACAAAGTTAGTAAAGAAAACTTTTTTGTTTTTTATTTTTGTGCCCCACCCTGTGTGGCTCAGGTGTTATTTCTGACTATGCACTGAGAAATAGCTCCTGGTTTGGGAACCATATGGGATTCCAAAGGATCAAACCGTGGTCCATTCTGGGTCAGTCAATTGCAAGGCAAATACCCTACTGTACCACTACTTTGGGCCCAAAAACACTTCTTTATTTTGGAGGGGGGGTCATACTCGGCTGCGCTCAGGGGTTACTCCTGGCTCTACACTCAGAAATCGCCCCTGGCAAGATCAGGGGACCATATGGGATGCCGGGATTCAAACCACCGTTTTGAATGTAAGGCAGAGGCCTACCTCCATGCTATCTCTTCAGCCCTAGAAAACACTTCTTTAACCTGAATGCCAGTTGTTTCTTATTTCAAAAAATAAGAGGGAAATGTAGAGAGTCACTTGATGATTCATAACCCTCTCATTCTAACAGTAATGCTATAGATTTCTGAATCAATCAAAACAATCTGGACATGTCTTAAGTGAAGAACAATAGAGCATGGCAATCTATTCTTGGAAACTGCCTACGAATTTGAATTAAACATATACACATCACAGAACTCGGCATACCAGGGGTGGGGGAAGTGGATTGAATTGTTCAGATGGAACAATATGGAATATAATTAACAGACATTTGGGGATCGGATTTTGAGGTATTTTTTTTTATCATAGTGGTGGAAACAAACTCAATGTGGTGTGGTTACTGTATAAGGATATATGAAACTCTTCATAACAACACTGCAAATCAGTAGGTCAATCCAAATTCAAGAATTACCATATTTGCCGGTGTATAAGACAACCCCCTATTTTTGCAGTTAAAACAGGTTTAGGCCTATATTCGCTGTATCAGACAGAACGTTCCTGTGCTGCAACTATATGTACCACAGTGAGCCAATCACAACAAGCAAAGGTTGAAAGGTTATACTGACTGTGGCCAATCTGAGCAGGCTTTTTACAGTGTAGATTTGTATCCAGAACATTGTCTAATTTGCATGCATCAAAAGCCTGCTCGGATTGGCTGAGTGAAAGAGGCGGTCTGAGCAGCCTTGCAGTGATTGGTGAAGAATATTGTCTAATTTGCATGCATAAAATCCTGCTTGGATTGGCTGAGTTAGAGAGGCGTCCAAGCAGCCTCGCAAGTGATTGATGCAGGATCGAGTTAGAAAATTTGTTTTGAGGCAATATTCAGACAATTTTTGTTTAGTGTCATACTGAAACGTTTTTCGGGAAATACTCGGTGTATAAGACGACCCACGATTTTCGGTTGACTTTCTTTTGTGTCAAAAGTTGTCTTATACACCATCAAATACGATATGTATGAACACTTATGTTATTACTTCAAATTTCGAAGTCTGGACTAATCACATATTCGACAAATGTACATAAAAATAAAAGTTTAGTATATATGTATGATTCAGTATTACACACAGGAAAATATATCTCGCAGTTCATTGCAACATAAATCAATCTGTCATGTTCAATAAATGCAACACAGAAGATCACACATTATTTTGTCAAGTATGATATATAGAAATAAAAAGGGAATATACAGTAATACACAATGACATGCTATGAAGTTGGGGTAATTGTTATTATGAAGTAGATCATAAGGTGTGGACTTAGGAGTTGTATAAGATGTATAAAGAAAGTGGTAGAATGTCTTGGCACATTTTAATAGGTTTGAGCATATATCAACACAATTTTGTTAATTTGATTGTATTCATTACTTTGTTGGGGGGTCACACGTAGAAGCACTCAGGGGTTACTCCTGGCACTATGCTCCGAAATCACTTTTGGCAGTCTTGGGGACCATATAAGATGCCGGAATTTGAAACACTGTCATTCTGCATGCAAGGCAAATGCCCTACCACCATGCTATCTTTAAAAATTTTTTTTGGTTTTTGGGTCACACCCGGTGCTGCTCAGGGGTTACTCCTGGCTGTCTGCTCATAAATAGCTGCAGGCACGGGGGACCATGTGGGACACCAGGATTCGAACCAATCACTTTTGGTCCTATCTCTCCGGGCCCATCTATAAAATATTTTTAAAATAGAATTCTAGGTCAGCTTGAAAAGTTCAAAGCCCCAAATGGAACCAGCGCAGGGCGTGTGTGGTAGGGCGTTTGTCTTGCACACTGACTTAGGATGGGCACTAAGTTTGATCCCTCGGCATCCCATCTGATACTCCAAGCAGGATGGTGAAGATGACAGTGCTTTAGAACCCAGACGGGATTCTTTCTGCAGGGCAATCAATTCTGGGCAGCAGGGGACACTCGCAACCCACCATTTCCTGCTACCACCCAAGAGCATGCTCAGAGCTTGGGAGGCTCTTTCCTTCAAATCTGGAATTTCCAATTGTTGGATAAAATCTTCAGAAGTGACATCCAGGGAAGGACATTGTTCATGTTCTCTGAGCTGTTACGAATATTTTATTCTATTTGGAAATTGATACAAGAAATAACTCATGATAATCATTATAACACAATTTCTGTAAACTTCAAAAGATGGAGTCATATTACACATTTGGTTTCTTTAACATAATGAGCAAACATTTTATGTAGAAAACCCAACTAGAAATGAATTTGTAAATCACAATGGCGAACTCAGACGCCTGACTGAGCAGCTGGACAGGTGTATCTTCAAGGTCTTCGTGCCCATCTCTTGAACTGAGAATTTCGCAATCAAGCCTGGCGATCTGCTGAGTCCACAGCAGTCACTGCCTGGAGGTGTCCTGTGAGACTGAGATACACAAGGGTTCACTTCTCTACCACTGTTGGAATAACCGGGTTTCCATTCTCTATTTTTGCTGGTGCTTGTCACTCATTGGATGGAAGCATCTTTGTGTTGCAGCATCTTTGGGGTTGTTCCCTTACCCTTTTTCCACCTTAGAGGGTAGTCTTTCTCTTTCCAATAAAGACTCCATGTCTGGGTGAAGTGGGTTGCAATATTATTTTTTACAGATGGGCTGACTGTTAAATCTCTTGCTAGAGGCTACAGGGTTGTAGAGGAACTTTCTTCAATCTGCTTTATTCCCTTCCGTCTGTGTCGATTATTTCCAGAGTCAATGTTTGCTTCAAGACTCAATTCTCGGGCCAGAGAGAGAGATAGCATGTAGGTAAATTGTTTGCCTTTTATGCAGGACGGTGGTTCGAATCCCAGAGTCCTATATGGTCCCCTGTGCCTTCCTGGAGCTATTTCTGAGCAGAGCCAGGAATATCCCATGAGCGCTGCCGGGTATGACCCCCAAACAAACAAACAAACAAACAAAAATAACCCGATTCTCCTCAACCCCTTGGAATTAAGGCATGAGACTCCAAATCTCATGGAGACGTATTTCCCCCATGGGGGCTGAGATGCTGAACATAGTGGAAAGTGCCTTCATTTAAGACCAGACTAGAGGCTACATTCCAGATTTCATTGTGCTCAGATATGCAGTGTATAGAGATTATGCACACAACAATATCTCTAGAGATAGTAATGATTGGGAATTCACATTTGACCTACCAACAGAATAGGGTTGTTCTTTACTGTGGTGGTGGCCTGGAAGCGAGATTAAAACAACACTCAACATTCATAAACCAAGTTCAGTCTTCTTGAAGAGCATAGAGATTTAATAAAAATAATCCAGTCAGTAACCTGAAAACCAATTGTTTTTTAATTTCAAAAAATAGAAGCAAATAGAGAGAGAAACTTGTTGGAACAATCCTCTCATTCTAACATTAATGCCTATTTCAGAATCAAATAAAAACAATATTTCTAAGGGCTGGAGAGATAGCACAGCAGTATGCCGTTTGCCTTAGATGCCAAACAACGGTGGTTCAAATTCTGGCATCCCATATCGTTAAATTATTAGTAAATTGATTCCTAGATTCAGGCAGAGAAGTATTATACTTAAGATGAAGTAATTGGGGGCCGGGAAGGTGGCTCTAGAGATAAGATGTCTGCCTTGCAAGCGCTAGCATAGGATGGACCGCGGTTTGATCCCCTGACATCCCATATTTTCCCCCCAAGCCAGTGGCGATTTCTGAGCGCATAGCCAGGAGTAAGCCCTGAGCGTCAAACGGGTGTGGCCCAAAAACCAAAAAAAAAAAAAAGATGAAGTAAGTGAGGGAATAATTATATATCCTGGTAAAAAAAAAAGACCTTCTTGCATGTATTTGTGTTTTGCTTTGAAATAACTCCTGGCTCTCTACACCACTTAGCTTTCTACTTGTTAGAAGCAAAAATTTTGAATTTGTCATCTTTTTATCCTCTTAACCATGTCTGCACTATTGTGTGCATCTGCATTTGCTTACAGACTCATGTCTCTAATGCCCTGTATTTATGGCATGAAGATTCCACTTAAGTTGATATATTTCTTATAGGTAACCACTCATATACAGCATTTACACAGCAGAATATCTCAAACTTGAGATACCAATGAGACTGGGAATTCACCATTTGAGCTAACAACAGAATCAAATTATTTAACTGCAAGTGTGGTGAATGGCAGAGAAGAGAGATTTATACAGCCCTACGATTCATAATATTTTTAGAAAAGAACAAATTTGGGGCTGGAGAGATAGCACAGCAGTAGGGCATTTGCCTTGCATGCTGCCCACTCAGAAGGGACCTGGTTCTATTCCTAGCATCCCATATGGTCCCCAAGCCTGTCAGGGGTAATTTCTGAGTGCATCTGCAGGAATAACCCTTGAGTGCTTCTAGGTGTGGCCCAGAAACTAATGAAAAATCAACAAATCAATAAATAAATAAAGCTTAAAAATGGAATTTTTAAAAAGAGAAAATAACACTTTCTATGCACACTTCCAACATATTACTTTGAGGAAAATGAAACAAATAAACATTTAAAACGAAGAAAAAGTACATTTTAATAAAAAAAACTTATCAGAGTTGAGAGAGTGAAGTGGGGAGTTGGAGAGTGCAGCACACATCTCACACATGAGCACTGCAGGCTCAGGATGAGTCAGTTTCTACGTAGGACAGGCAGCAGCAGCAGAAACACCCAACCGGCTGGATAAATGTCCTAAGTAGGTCTCGGGTGGCCTGTGAGCGGTCCATAGTTTGGGGACCCATAGTTTGGGCTAAAGCAAATGTCTCTAGGCACCCCTCAACTGAGTCATTTGCGTATCATTTCTAAAGGGCTGTCCAATGGCATAAGGATCCAAATGGTTCCCACCAGTAATGTAGTGATGGGTCTCAAATGCCTGTCCCTTGTGGCTCTAATCTCTGTTCATGTCCTCTGGTTTTCTGCCTCCCATGTCACTATTGTCATCTACAGTTCTTGGGTTGGGATGCTGAAGTTCAGTTGACCCCGACCCCATTCCAAGGACTACATTGGTCAAGGTTTCTGAGCCACAAATGCCAGATTCCAGTAGAGTCTTAAATATCACCAGGTCCAGCTGAGCCCACCAAGACTACAAGAATGCGAGTGCAAGTCAGCACTGCCAAGAACAGTCTGGATGTTCCCTAACTGCCCTTGAGTATCCTGGGTGCAGTGGTCGTGGAGTCTGCTGATATAGTAGAGCATATGCCGAATATATTTGAAGTTGCAGCAGATTCTGGGTGCACGTGTTCCTCTGGTGCACACTGTGCACAGGTGCCCCTGGCACCACTACATGTGGCCAAAAAAACTTGAATGGAGTAAGTAAATGATTCTTTAACCTTCCCTGTGAAAAATGAGGCATTGTTAATAGAACATGTCAGGTATTTCTTTTCCTGAGGAAACTATCTTATGCTAGGAAAAAAATAAAAATGCTTGTATTAAAAAAGAAAAAATTCTCAAGATTTCCATCAAAAGTGTGCATAGGCTTTTCTGCCCAAGACAGCCCAAAAGAAGCCACCAAACACAATCTCCTGGGCCCAAACCCGGAGAGCCATTATAAAAGACTGCTGCCTGGCTCTCTGTTGCCTTTCTGCCCAAGGCAGCCAAGAAGATGCCATTGAACATAAACTCCAGTACCCAATCCCGGTACAGGTCCCACCCAATATGGTGGAGCCAGAAGAGTGCAGCAGCTCCGCTTAGCTCCATGCACTTCGCATCTTCTGAAGTTAGGCCATGAACCCAGCACAGCACATAGTAAAAACCACTATAGAAGTGTTGCAGTGGAGAAGCAATGCATGATAATACCACAATAGAGAATGAAGATGATCTGAAAAGAGTATGAATATGGAGGATGCTCAAAGAACTCAAAGCAAGCATAGATTGATCTGAACAGACCATAGTGAAGAACTCACAACTGAAATAAGAGGTCTGAAAATCTTAATGGATGAAATGTACACCTCAATAAAAACCCTCTCCAAAGGCGTAACAGCAGCTGAGGATGGACAGATGCAGAACCACTGCATACAGCAGAAGACACTGGAAAAGAACCTTTAAAGCAAATGATCAAACAGTGAATTGACAACTCAAAATATTTGAGCAGTTGAAAATAGAAGTCTTTGATAAATACAACAGGAACAACATAGGAATCATTGGAGTCTCAGAGACTCAGGAAGAGAATATTAAGAAGAGTTGGAGAAAGTGTGAGAAGAGAAGAGGAAGAAGAATATGAAGAAGAGGAAAAAGAAGGGGAAGAAAAAAAGAAAAAAGTAGAGGAAGGAAAAAGCAGAGGAGGAGGAAGAAGAAGAATAAAAGAAGTGGAAGAGGAAGAATAAAAGGAGGAAGAAGTGGAAGAGAAAGAAGAAAAAGAAGAGGAAGAAGAGGAGAAAGAAGAGAACAAAAAGAAAGAGGAAGAAGGGGAAGTAGACGAGGAAGAAGTAGATGAACAGGAGAAAGAAATAGAAGAGGAAGAAATAGAAGAGGAGGAAGAAGGGAAGAAGAGAAGACCAAGAGAATGAAGAAAAAGAGGAGAGGTAAAAAAGAAAATGAATTGAAGATATTTTAAATTTATTTTGTTTTATTTTATTTTTGGTTTTTCAGTCACATCCTGCAGTGCTCAGGGGCTACTCTGAAATCGCTCCTGGAATACTCAGGAGACCATATGGGATGCCGGGATTGGAACCACTGTCCATCTCCATGCAAGCCAAACGCCCTACGTCCATTCTATGTCTCTGGCTTCTGAAGATTTATTTTTAATTTCTTTTCTTATATATTTTTTTTGGTTTTTCGGGCCACACCCATTTGATGCTCAGGGATTACTTCTGGCTAAGTGCTCAGAAATCACCCCTGACTTGGTCGGACCATATGGGATGCCAGGGAATCGAACCACAGTCCTTCCTTGGCTAGCACTTGCAAGGCAGACACCTTAACTTTAGCGCCACCTCACTGGCCCCTAATTTCTTTTCTTATAATATTGTCTTTGTTTAAGAACTGTGATTATAAACATGTCTGTATTTGGGTAAAAAGAGAGAGATCTTAAAAAAAGAACAAAGGTGCATAGTCTTTTTTTCTGTCTTAAACATTTTTATTTATCCACATTAAACAATGCAAATATTGTACAACACTTTTTTCCTTAGAACCCATAGATAAAACTTTGGGATAAAGCATTTATATTACAAAATACCCACATCAGCTTTGTGAGTAGTATTAATGAAGACTAGCACACTCGTAAAGCAGAATTAAACCCTTCAATTTGGGGGAAAGTATATAGAAAACCTGGGACATGGTATGAACAGCAGAGATAATACAACAGTGGCAAAACAGGAAGTAATCAGTATATGAAGTAAAATTTTTTAAATTACCTATTTAAAATGGAAAAACCTTAAATGGGGACAATATTCATCTGCTATCTTGTTTCAAGTGACTTTTTCCCCTTTTGTAATGGGCTTTTCTTCTACAGAGAAAGAGTACTGAGTTAACTGGGTATTTATGCTTTTTCCAATTACTATTTGGTCTTTTACAGATTTTGTTACCATTTTCTCGAGGCTTAAAAATAATCTAATAACTCGAAGGGAAATACTAAGCCCCTACCTTCCTATTTTTAAATGCCTCATGGATTATTTTTATTAGGACTGCCTTTACTATCTGTAAGAAAATAACAACTGTGCAGAGAATTTATACCACTACAACAGTATCTCTGCCTGACTGGACTTCCAAATTATTCTGCTAATGTATTAAGTGACCAGAAATTTTTGGGGGGGAATTAAGAAAAGTGAAGGACATTTTATTAAATGTTGCTTTAATACTTGTAACTCAATTATGATTAACCTGGTGGATACCATCTGTATATATAGAAGCTAGTTACCAGGAACATTTGTACTTTACTGAATGAAGCCCTCTGTTACTTATTAAGAGCTCAAAGCTGTATATACTATTCAGCAACATTAACTAGTAGTCCTTAGGCAGTAATTTTTACAAATTACAATGTAAGGTAAGTACTCAATTCAGGTTAAGAGTTTAAAAACTACTGGGAAATATAGTGTTTTATAAAATGAATCTCATCAGAAGAGACTTAAACTAGTTGTTGATCCCAGACCTGGGTCAGCAAAACCATGACATTTAAGCCAGGCCACAATTCTTATGCTCTCTAGTGGGGGAGCAGGGAGAAAATGGACAGGGACATGAGACTGGAACCAGACACATTCCTCAACTTTTCAGGTAGCAGTTTTAGGGGAAAAGTAATCAAAACCACAAGTTTAGACTTCTGCCACCAGGTCTAATATTTTAAAATAATTTCAAAGAAAATGTTTAGCCAGCACAGCATTTTATCGCCCTAAAATAGGATTTTATATTTTAAATGGCTCACCAAAAATGTATCTTAAATACTGAGGTAAAAGTTCTTACACAACCACAAACAACTGTTAACTATCTTAGCATATTACCATTTAAAAGATGACCTTAATCGTTGCATTTTCATTGTTTTAAATTCTAAAAATGCCATTAACAATGTACATTTTTTGACTGCATGTTTTTGTAATCTTTAGTATAAAGTACTCTTGTTATTTTTGCACCTACAATGAATCAGTGAACAGGCAACCCCTTCCTCCCTCAATGTAAACCAATTAAAAAAATGAGATTAAGTTTTGAACTGTGGAATACCACTAATCATTCAAGTTAGCTATCTGCGCCCATTTTCCATACTACAGAAAAAACTTTGGGGCCTACTGTCAAGTATTCTCTAAGCCCTTTCAAGAAGCCCCAGTGGACTTCTGGATCTGCTCCTTTAAGATCAGGATACTCTGCCTTTGTTCTGGAGGCAGTATGGCAATCTGATCAGCGGTAAGTTGTAGAATCTGCATGATCAAAGCTGCCTTTTCTTGATTCTGTGGAGTTACCTGGCTCTGCCCGGGGCTAAAACTGCTGGGCTGGCCTCCACCTTGCTTACCAGCTCCCTGCATACCAGCCCCCTGCATGCCTCCTCCTTGCATGCCAACTCCCTGTAAGCCTGCTCCCTGCATACCAGCTCCCTGGATGCTTGCCCCCTGCATGCCAGGGCCCTGCAGGACAGCTCCTTGCATGGCAGCTGCAGGATTGCCCACCGCAGCAATATTGGGGACCTGTCTGGGCCCCTGAGGACGACCTGCCCCCATACTAATGGGTCCAGGACCCTGAATTCCACCAGTCATGGGGTCTCTTGAAGTGGGAACAGGGCCCCTGATCTCCATTCCTCTGCCTTCCATCGCTCGTGCTTCCATCGCTCTGGCTTCCATGGCTCTGTTCTCCAGGGCGCAGGTCTCCATTCCTCTCCCTTCCATCACGCGGCTCTCCAACACCTCAGTCTCCAGAGCAGGCACCTCCAGACCTCTGGTATCTCTGCCACCTGTGCCATCCATTGGTAGACCTCTCTGATGGAGCATGGGCCCACGGGGCTCCCCAATGAGCAGCCTGGGATCTGCCATCGGGCCTCCTCTCATCTCATGCACCGAGGGGCCGTCATGCCCAGAGGCATGGCGCATGGGGGGCCCCTGATGTGGGGGGCCCAAGTAGACTCGGGGCTCCTCTTCGGTGACGGAAAGCAAAGTCCCTCCACGTGGGTCATTGGGCGCATCTCCCAACAGTCCTCGAGGTGGGAGGCCGCCGGCAGCCATGGGTCCACGGGGCATGGGGGCTCGGGGATCCGCCATCTGCACCTGCACTTGCACTTGCCCATGCTCCAGGGGCACCGGCCCCACCACCCCTGGCATTCCAACTTGGGGTTGCATCGCCCTGCCAGGAGTGAGAGCGCCGGGACCAGGTCCAGGCCCGGGTCCGGGGACGGCAGCTGGCATGGGCCCGGGAGCGGGGATGCCTCCTTGAATGGGGGTCTGCATGAGAGGCAGAATATCCTTCACAGGCCTTCGAGCCAGATGTTGGGGCTGAGGCGCAGACGGATTCGGTTGACTGAGCAGCACCCCAGGAGCCTGACAGAGCCCAAGACTGGGCCCAGGGCCAGGGCCAGGGCCGTGTCCGGGTCCAGGGCCGGGTCCGGGCCCGGAGACGGGCTGGTTTTTGCCTGGGATGAGAGGCGTGACGTGGACCTTGCGGAGCAGGATCTTGAGGGCGATCTCGGGGTCCACGATGCGCATCACCACCTGGGCCTGGAGCAGGGCGTAGGCCAGCTGCGGGTTCTGCAGCAGCATGTTGCGGGCCTCCTGGTGGCTGTTCTGCACGCAGAGCTTCATCTGCTTCATGAGCTCGAACATATGCTCGGGCGGGAGGCTGGCCACGGCGCGCGTGATGGACTCGGGGGCGTCCTCGGGGTCGATGGGGTCCCCGTAGGGCGAGTCGAGGACGGGCGCGGCGGGGCCCAGGCTCTTGAGCTCCTCCTTGTTCTTCTCGCTGGCCGCGTTGTCCACGCGCAGGGCGCGCCCCCTGAACTCGCGGCCGTTGAGCTTGCGCATGGCGCTCAGCGCCGTCTCCTGGTCCTGGTACTCGCAGAAGCCGTAGCCCTTGGGCTTGCCCGTCTCGCGGTCGGACACCAGGCGGAAGCTCACCACCGAGCCCACCTCCGAGAGCAGGGAGCGCTCCATGGCGGGGTCTCGCACCGCCAGGCTCGACATCTTGCCTCCGCGAGCGGCGTCCTCTCGCCCGCCCTCCGCTTCCGGTCTGCGGCGGAAGTGGTGCTCCCCGTTCGGGTGGGAAACGTGCGTTCCGGTGCTGTGCCGAAATGGTTCCGGCTTCTCCGCGGACCGCGAGAACTTTGGTTCTGCACGTGAAATTCGCTTGTAAAAGACTCCCCGGTTCTGTTGCTTTAGCGGTTTTCAGCGCATCCCTGTCAACATCTTTATTTCTCTCTAGTTCCTCATTCTTCTGACTGTATTCAGCGAACTCAAGACCGCCCGGGAAGGGTAGGTGGGGGTTTGTCCTCAGTAAAGATGGCGGCGCCGGCTTTACCGCGGGAATCGCGGAGAAGCGGTCTCGCGAGATCTGGCTGAAGCGTGCATAGTCTAAGTACTGTTCAGGCCTGCTCATCTAGGCAGTATGGAATCTACCAAATTTTAGTTCTTTAATAGACCAAGAAATTATTCAGGTCATCATGTGGGCCCATGGTGGGTGCTAGAAAAAGAATACGTTCGGTTACAGAAAATGGTAGGTTCTGATGCTAAAATTCTTTTCATTTTTATTTTGTTTTGTTTGGAAGCCACATCTACTGGTCTCAGAGTTTCTTCCTGGCTCTCAGCTCAGAAATCATTCTTGGCAGGCTCAAAGAACTGAGTGGGATAATGGGGATCAAACTGGGTCAGGTACATATGGGCAAACACCCTCCTGATATGCAATCTCTCTGTTCCTAAAATTCTTATTTTTTTAAGTTAAAATGAATAAAGCCAGATAAGGTCAACATACACTCACAACTCAGTTCTGTTGCCATGACACAGAAAAAGAGGACGGGGGTGTCACACCTCACTTTGTTACACTACAGGGCAGAGGAAGGTAACTACATAGACTAAAGAGGTAAGGGGCAAAGCCACTCTGGGTGTTGGAGAGAAGACGACCAGGGTGTGAAGGGGTAAAGAGTGGGAGAACTAATTGCCGGGACATGCTCGTGGGACACTCCCCAAAATCCCTTGAGAGCATTTGACTTTCCTCACATCTTCCACAGATGTGGGGTCTATGGTGAAATGAGAGTGGGAAGAAAGATCCGAAGCAGTCAGACATCTGACAAGACTCTTATTCTGTTCCCAGCACTCAGTATTGTGGTAACAGGCATTCTCTTTTTTTTTCGGTTTTTGGGCCACACCCGCCAATGCTCAGGGGTTACTCCTGGCTATCTGCTCAGAAATAGCTCCTGGCAGGCATGGGGGACAATATGGGACACCGGAATTCGAACCAACCACCTTTGGTCCTGGATTGGCTGCTTGCAAGTCAAACACCGCTGTGCTATCTCTCCGGGCCCAACAGGCATTCTCTTAATCAAGCACACTGAGACGATCCATGGTGGGCAAACATGGAGCGTTTTTATTTACACTACTTAGTCAGACGAGGTAAGTACCCTAGACCAAGATTAGGGTCTAAAAGTCGGTTTTAATAGAACAATACTGAAAGGTCATGATGAATGGACTTCATGCTCAAACTATGGGGGGTGCATACCTCAAAGAACCTTATCAATATGGCAAGTAAGGTTCATCCATAGGCCAGACCAGAGGGGATACCTTTCAACCTTCCCATCCACATGCAAAAGCATCTCTCTATTTTTTTTGTTTGTCTGTTTTGGGGCCACATCTGGTGGTGTTCAGGGGTTATTTTTGCCTCTATGCTCAAAAATCACTCATGGCAGGCACGGAGGACCATATGAGATACTGGAGATAAAATGCACTACTTTTTTTGGGGGGGCCACACCCGGCGATGCTCAGGGGTTCCTCCTGACTGTCTGCTCAGAAATAGCTCCTGGCAGGCATGGGGGACCATATGGGACACCGGGATTCGAAACAACCACCTTTGGTCCTGGATGGGCTGCTTGCAAAGCAAACGCCGCTGTGCTATCTCTCCGGGCCCGCCAATGCACTACTGTTGTGCTATTTCTCCAGCCCCAGCGTCTCTTTATAAATAAATTAGTTTATATGAATACCATGGTGAAATGGCTGTTCATAATACAATTTGGTACGTTTTTGTTTGTTTTTCACAATTGCAAAGTTGTTCATGACTGAGTTTCAGTCATCCAATTTTCAACACCCTTCTTCAGTGCATGTTACAAATCCAGGAGAACCTCAACAATACAGGCACTACATTTCCAACTCAACAGCTACTGAGGAAAACAGAACATCAAGAAAGCATCCCACACCCGTGTCTGATGATGCTCATGGAGAGTTACTTGGAGGAGCTTGCAGGGGTGAAATAGGTCAGATATATGAAATAGAGCAAATGGGTCCCCGTGAACGAGGCAGAGATTATTTGGAAGTGAGATCTGTTTCTCAGGTTGTAAAAGGTGACTTCTTCCAACTCATAATCTAGGAAAATGCCAAAGTGGAGTTTGAGAGTGGGCAAGAGGGAAAACGTCTTGCTCACGAGTGGGCACCAGGTGACAGGCAAGTTTCTGCAGAACACAGCCTGTAACGCCTAAGGACCATCCACTCAAGCCATCAATTTTGACTTGATAGGAGCATTGGCTGCCATCAAATCCTTCAGCACCCAGGATAGCTACATGCGCTCTGTATGTGTTGGCAAGAAAACCAGGGTCCCAGGCTGGTTCTCCTGGCAATAGAGAACCAATCTCTTTTCCTGGGAGACAAACAGACCTGGATGTGCCGTCTCAGGATTCATGGTGACATCCATCTGAAATCTGCTCATAGTATTCTGCAACCAAAGGCATGTGGGAGGAAAGTGTGGGTGAACTTGGGGTGCTGGCAGAAGTTTTGGGGGAGCTCCTTGCTTTTGCACTTGGTCCTACTGCAGCTATGCATTCCTGACCACCTTTAGAAGTGTCGGTCAGCCTTCAGAGAGAGCAGGGTGAGGGTGCTCAGGCTGGTCTTGAACTGGAGCCCAGCCCAGACAGCTTTTCATGTTTCAGATCACTCTTTGGAAAACAGCCCTCATTACATCCAGTTGGATCTTAGCCAAGGCACCCTACTCTGATCGTAGGATATGCTTTATTCCCTGGAAATTGCGGCACAACTCCTGCCTTTGACTCTCCGTTGTATTTCTCCATCTTTGTCCCTCCCACACCTGCCTTTCAAAGACCATTTCTGCCTCCTCCAGCTGCTTCCCCATTCACCCAGGCAGCTCTTGAATCTCTGCCCTGTGGTGAACATCACTTCCCGTGATGGCTGTCAGGAAGTGGCCTTGTGGTCAGGGGAGGCATCGCACTGGCCACATAGCAACTCCAGGTCGTCCTCACATAACAGGCTCAGGACATGCTGGTGCCTCTCACAGTGGCCTCTGCCCTCTGCTGCTTCTTCTTTATTTTTCTCCTTCTCCTCCTCCTCCTCCTCTTTCTCTTTTTCCACTTCTGTAACATTCAACCTTTTGCTGGGAAGCTGCTGGACCAGGTCAATCATGTTCCCTGGCTGTGTGTTCTTCTGGGGGTGCCCATGCTTGCAGGGGTGCAAGCACACAGGGCAGGACAAGACATCCTGCAGGTGCTTCCAGTGCTGCAGCAAGTCTGAGCCACAGCAGTTGTGGCCACATCCCAGGTTCACGGGCTCCTGAAAAAAATCCTGGGATAGGGACAGCGGACCTCTGCATGAAGCTCAGCCAAAGAGGCCACCAGGGCTATGTCTGTGCCTGGTTCCAGGTGCAGGAGCAGGGTAGACTCATGCCAGGACATGTGCAGCAGTGGGAATGGGGTGGGGTGAAGAGCTGCAGCTCTGACCTCCTGGTTGGAGGGGAAGCTGCAGTTCATCCTCTGGTCGGTAGAGAGCACCACTACCAGGAGAGATGAAAACCTAAAGCAATTTTGGGATAGAAATGCAAAATCCAGATTGTGGCTAATCCTATGGCAAAAGCCACTTGTGTCTTAAGGGGAAATATATATGTATATATATATATGAACATCCTTATAAATGACAATGTGCAGGGCCAGGCGGTGGCGCTAGAGGTAAGGTGCCTGTCTTGCCTGCGCTAGCCTAGGATGGACCGCGGTTATCCCCCAGCGTCCCATATGGTCCCCCAAGTCAGGAGCGACTTCTGAGCGCATAGCCAGGAAACCCCTGAGCGTCACCGGGTGTGTCACCCCCCAAAAAAACAAATATATATAAATGACAGTGTGCTACTTATATATTTTACTCTTATTCTGTCCCAGGTAAGTTTCCAAACAAGATACAGCTGCAGTCATTCGGTACAGTGTGCTCAATGTGCTCATAAAAAGATACATGGTGAATTATTCTCTGTTTTGTTTTGTTTTGGAGGCTATATCCAGCAGTGCTCAGGGATTACTCCTGGCTCTGCTCTCCATTCTTGGGGCTCAAGGGAACATAAAAAATTCCTGAAGTCAAACTCAGGGTGGCCACATCAAGGCAAACCTCCTACCTGCTATGGTAGCACTCCATGCCTATATGTTGTTTGAATTATAGTTAGAAATTATATGACTTCCTTCACACG